>NC_056735.1:1577887353-1578067353 GCF_019279795.1 Protopterus annectens
TGACCTTTACACCATTGGCGTAATACGTAGTATGCATTGGCTCGAGTACATGATGTCAATGTCACCATTTCCGGGATATTTTATAGGTGTAGTGCTCGGTGATTGGATTACTTTGTAGATGGTAGTTGAATGCTACAGGTTAATGGAGAAACTGTAAGTAAAGCAAGGTGGTGCATACAAGGGTGATGTTTTGTATTGAGATCGCGGGACAGTGCGGATTGGGAGATTTACCATTTTCTCCACTGTAGTGCGATCTCAGAGCTGGAATATATATGTGACAGCGGGTGTGAGGGGTGCAGCCCCCCACTTCAAAAACATTACTGCCAGTGCCGTGCAGTACAGATCTAGTCCACATGTACTACTGCAAAAGGGATAACGTACTTCAGAAGTCAAATTCGCCTTCACCTCAGTTAGGTTGCTGATATTCCAACCTAATTAATATTCCGAACATCAAACATGTAAACCACATTTTTGAACGGTTTACATTCTGATGTGCGATGTTTTAATAGTAAACCATATATATAAATAAATATATATATATATATATATATATATATATAAATAAATATATATATATATATATATATATATACACACACACACACACACACACACACACACACACACACACACACACACACACACACACACATATATATATATATATATATATATATATATATATATATATATATATAGGTCTACCTGATAACACCGGCAACAAAATAACCAACATGACAAAACCGAAAAAAAAAAAAGAAAGTTCAAAAACACGAAACTTCACATGCCCGACAAACCAAAATCCCGACAATCAACAAAACAAATACCTTTCCCTAAAAACACACGCACAACACAAGCACACCAAAAACCTTACAAACCTACATTAAACCTTACATACACAACTATCTATGCACTAACCTTAACCCAAACCCTAACCCTAAGGTCCATCACTATCGCACACTTACCTTACCTGCACCCTAACCCTATCTCACTTAACGCACCCCTAAATCTAACGTCTGTCACTATCGCACACTTACCTGACCCGTACCCTACCCTAACGTCCGTCACTATCACACACTTACCTTACACACACCCTGATCCTAATGTCCATCCATATCACACACTTACCTTTACATGTCGGTGTTCTCAGCTTCGGTATTCTCAACTGTCGGTCTTCTCCGTTGTCGATCTTCCGGTGTCAGTGTTCTCGTCATCGGCGTTTAGAGATTTTGCTGTTTTCAGGTAGACCCATATATATATATATATATATATATATATATATATATATATATATATATATATATATATATATACATATCTCTCAACCTCTTAGAGCAAAAAATCTGAAAAAAGCCATAAATAAAAGAGGGACAAAGGCCCAAAAAATGACAATTTTTGAATATTGCTCTTAGAAACTTTGAAAGTTGAAAGGTTGATAGAATAACAGGTTTGAATTTTCTGAAGTGTATGAATTCTGAAACTCAAATGTCTGCCATTATTTTCTAAATTCAGTCTTTAATGGTCTGCCATTAATTTGCCAGAAAACCACAATTTTATGAAAAATGGACCAAAAATGTGAGGCAAAAATCTGAACATTCTGCAAAAATTTGTATGTTATGAACATATAAAGATCAGCAGAAGGAAGCATGCAGTACATCAGAACTTGATTGTAATTGAACCTTCAAATATCATTGCTGTTGCCCTCAGCTTATTTATTGTAGGAATAAAATTAAGATATTCTACTTAAAATATTTTTAGAAAGCTGACAAATCAGATGAGGTGTAAACAGTAACATACCAAGAAACCTTAAGCATTATTGGCATTGTATTCAAATGTTCTTCCACAAGAGCTACATGGAGTTCACAGGCTTTCCAAAAAATAATCAAGTGTTGCTTAAGATGCATGACCATTTTTTCTCCATTTGGACACTTAATGTTTAGTAGTCATCTCCGCAAATCAAACATTGAAGTAATCCTTTTTTTCTGTTTTTACTTTCAGCATAATTTTATGGGGTATTTTGCTCTAGTGCCATAGGGGGATCAAGCCTTGATTATGATCCAGGTGTCCTGGCTTTGATTAGTGACTTGTACGACAGAAGAAAGTGGCAAGAAGGGACTGACATTACTATCCCAGGTGAGAGGGTTGACTTATGGAGCCTTCAGTGTCGATCCCTGGTGGAGGCTTGGGAAAGCACATTGGAAGGCATGTCTAAAGAGGGGAACAAGGGGGAGAAATAGCTGAGCTGCCGTGTCTCTATTGCATGCTCCCCAGACATACCATTACATCCAAGGGGGTGGTAAGTCATAACTAAAATTTTCTCCCAGATAGAAAGCTGAGCTACCAGACGTCTAGCTCCATGACTGACCCCAGAAACACTGGATTAAATGTCCAGGAGGACAAGGAGAGAGTTGCAATATGCAGCATGGCCAAGTACCCGGGAATCAAGCCTTTATCATGAAGGGCAGAGACAAAGAACATAAATTGTATAGGAAAGTACATTTTTACCTTTACATAAACAAAACCTTTTAAATGTTACTTTGCGGAGTAGCTTAAAATTATGGTAACCGAACTTTAGATTGACACTTTCTTAGCTGAATAGCACATAGTTATACACAACAGGTCAAACATCCAGCCCAATGACAATTCAAAACATTTAAGAGCAGAGAATTGAGTATGGATGTAAAAAATAAAATAAAATAATAAGTACCTTATCCATGTACAGAAGCAAGCACCTTGCCCATATTTCATCCCCTACCAACTAGAATAAGCTCAAATAAATAAATAAATAGAATAACTAATAATTGCAGCAACATCTGCAGTGATCAACAGAAAGTCTAGGTGTCTGGATGGAGCGATGATAAAATCAGCAGGTAAAGGATAGTGGTATTGCTGGAATCAAATTCAATCTCATGTCTTGGTGAGGTGGACCCTGTTTTTTTTTAATAAAATCTCACCAAGACAACACTGATATAATGACTATATTTTATATAGCATATATCATGAACAAAAATAAATAAATAAGAGGGTAAAGTCCTCAAGACAAAGAAACATTCCTTCAATGGGGTTAGGTCAAGTGAAGATTAAGGATGGTCACCCATTGCAGAAGGAAACAGTAATACAAAAAAAACTGACAGGCAAAAAAGAGTCATAAAAATGATAGAGTAGCCTAGTGAGGATAAGAAAGAAATGATATAGTGTTAGTATCATGCAAGAAGCCCAGAATTTCTGTATAGAAGATATTCAAAAAGATTATTAAAAAAAGGGTCTGCCTTATGAAGGTACTCATCTTGACTTGAAGATTAATTGAATTCCAGCAATACTACTCTCCTTTGCTTACTGATATCATCTCTAAATTCAGACACTGTTGGCTAAGAGTCTTTCTTAGTCTGCTACAGTACATGTTCTCTAGTGTCACCTTACTATCTTAATTTTTAACTTTCAGTGTAGTTATAATCTCAAATGGTCTTTGATTCAGTCATTCAGTATATGGTGTATGACTAAGTCATTCAACCTAAAATGTGTCAGTAAGATTTTAGGAAGCTTAAAATTACATTTATTGCTCAGATTCCAGGCATCTCTACCATAAGCAGCCTTAAACAGTTCTGCTCCAGATCGATATATAGGACCATATTAAGAACTTCCAGAAAAATGTGACATCTTATTGTCATTACTGCAAGCCTAGAAACAAATACGTATACTTTTCATGTGCAGACTGACTAATTTCAGCATGGCTGTACATGTAAACACAACTATGAATACAGAAGCATTACAGAGCTTTATTAAATGGCTCATGAACAGTCATAAGTGATACAGTTTGTTCTTCTAGAATCTGTTAGCTGGCTGAAATCCTTCTGAAAAATTACATTTGCAGAGCTCGTGGTAATATGGCATGAACTTTGGATGGATTCAGACAGCAATCAGTGAATTAACAATTTTCTTTGATGCAGTGAAAATCATTTACATCTACAAAGGTCAAAATGTGACTATTTCTGTGTATACTGATAAATATGTATGAAGAGATTGTAAGAACTATTGCTGAATTATTCATAAGTGTTTATGAAAGGTTTAAGATTATGTTGAATGTCATTAGCATGCATATATGGACTACTTACTATGAGGTCACTAGTCTCCATATTCATCAATGATACAGGATCACAGTGTGGAACAGGGAGCCATTTTCTGCTTACTTTTCATATCTCTTGCTTGTCATTGACAGATAGCTGTTTGCTAAAAGCTGCAAGACATTATGCAAATGACATTTCTCATGGAATCCTTCAATGCTGATTGCAGTTCAAACACTACAGTATAGGTTATTATTGCCTGCAGTCTGAAGGAAATGTTGACATTTCTTTAATGATTCATAAGCAATCACACACACCCACACACACACACACACACACACACACACACACACACACACACACACACACACACACACACGCATGCGTGCCCACACATACACGTACACAAACACACATGATCTTTTACCCACACGTGCACAGCCCTGTAGGCAAACACATACAATGTGCAAAATTCATATTTCAACTTAATATATAATCAGGTGTCATATAGAATTATGCAGAACAGATGAAACACAATTTCACAAACAAAGTTACATGTGAATGATAATGCCATGAGGTGTTGTTTTACTTTATTTATTTATTTTCCAGAGTAACAGTAATGATCAGTTTAAGTAGCTAGGATGGAAAGTTAATATACCATCACTGTTGGCAGAAAATCTGACGATAACATTATTCCATGCATAAACAATTTGTGAAACTTTTGTACATTTTAAAATTAAAAAAATATGAAGATGCTGTTTATGTAGAAAAAAACATCATCTCCAACTATGCAGAGCAGAAGTCTGTTATTTGGTATATGCTGTTCTTAATGTGCTTTTCATTAGCTGTCATAAATTCTAGAGTACTATTATAAAATATTTTGTGAACGCTAGTATAAAAGAAAGACTTAAAAGTACTTTATTAAGTGCATGTTCGTATTATGACCTACAGAGTCCAGTTTCATCATGTCCTGATTAAATGAAAACAGTTCATCAAATTAATTCAACTGGAAGGCATATTTTATGCATGGGGGGCATGTGCAGCTGCCAGGCAGTATATTTTGCAGTTCCACGCTTTATGTAAAATAACTAATTCAAGGAAGGATACTATTTTTTTTATTTCAAATTTCCTTTTTCACAAGTCAGGATCCTTTCTGTTTGTCACTGCCTAGTAGTAAAAGAACCCCAGTGTCATGCTATGCCATGGCAGTTAGACTTGAAGAAGAGCACAAAGGTGGGTGCTGTGTTTTCTACTTTCCTCCTCTTTTTGGAGTTTTTTGATTCTAGAGTTAATACATGTATAACTTTGAGAGTGGAGAGTGCAATGACACCGAGGAGGCTTTCTCCCTGCTAAAAAAAGAAATAAAAAAATCTGTTTTGCCTCCTTGGCAATGTCACTGTTGACCTCCAAAGGTTTTAAATCTTTTGGAACTTGAATAACTGTGTGCTGATTGAAAGAGACAAGAATATTCAATAAATAAATTATGTTTGCACACTGTTCTGTATACTGGTAATATTGTGACTTTTTAATATAAAGAATTACCTGTATGGTTATTATTGTCTGTCTGGAAATCTGTTGACCTTGGACTGACTTTTTCCAGTCTCAAAAAAAGCCTGCACAAGCGTAATGAAAATGTGGCCATACAGAGAACATACAAATCTGAACCATGAATCTATGACTGGAGGTCAAAGGTCATCCCTTTGACTGCATGGCCTTCTAAACTACAAAGTAGTTGACATTACCCTGACATGGATAATCAGAAAACACAGACGTAGTAATGGCATTCAAAATGAAGTGAGTACTTCTGAAGGCAGGGCAGAGGCTGACAAAAACTGGAAATATAGTTTGTGTCATTTCTCATCACTGTATCACGACGTATTCACTTAAGTCTGATGCCTGGTGCCATTTCTAGGTTTCTTGATTGTCCTGCAGGAGGTGTTGCAGCATCAGTGGCTGCACTTCAGAAAGCTTTATGATCAGTAACATGCTCAGTGATTTGCAGCTCTGGATTTGTGAAACATATCGATATTTAATGACACCATAAAAACAGAAAGGCTATTGTGAACATTCCAAAGTATCAGCACAGAAAAGGAATAGTTCTGCTATTTCTAGCAAAAGGCACATGGCAGTATACCTATGTCCCATTGGAACATAATAACTTTATTGACAGTTTTCTGAAAGATAAAGTCTGAAAAATGTCAACCTAAAACAATAAAATGCACCTACTCACACAAAAATGTGTTGCAGGTAGGCAAGACCTCATCTCTCCCAGTTATATATATGTGTGTGTGTGTGTGTGTGAGTGTGTGTATATATATCTATATCTATCTATCTATCTATATATATATATATATATATATATATATATATATATATATATATATATATATATATATATATATATATATATATATATATATATATATATATATATATATATATATATATATATATATATATATATATATATATATATATATATATATATATATATATATATATATATATATATATATATATATATATATATATATATCACAGTATCATAGGAAGTTACTAGGCTATCGACCTAGAGGTCATTTCAAGCCTAGCTGTTTCATCCCAATGTAATACAATGGAAATGTTAGTTAATATCCAAGATTGCATTGAGTAATGGCTGACCATGTCCAGGAGGACTGTGGACACTATGCCCGGTAAGAATTTATGGTGTCCCATCCACTTGTCCAGATTCTTCTTGAACAGTGTCATAAAGGTGCTCTGTTTCAAATGAATTGGTAGCCTGTTCCAAAGATGCAACAGTCGCTAGGGGAAAAATCTGTCTCTCCGGCATGTCCTATTTAAGTCACAGGCCATATTTAGGTCCCCTGGAATGGGTTGCCCTAGTCCTGGTTGATTTATGAATATTCAGCAAGTTCATTAGATTTGGACCCGAGATTGCTCTGTAAGCCAGGCATAAGTCTCCCCTAAGAAGTCTAAATGATACAGAGTATAGTGACAGGCATTTTATCAACGCCACAGTCACACCACAGTACATAAAATGACAATAACCCTTCATAAGTGAAATACTGGCTTCTGTCTTCAATATAATGCAATACAAGTTACCAAAACGTTGCATTTTTGCTGTGATGAACACAGAAAGAGCAGGCAACAATGAAGCATACATAAGCTGCATACAGCAAGCATATGTTTATGTTATAGTCATTCAGCTACCTGTCCAGGAATGCATGCTTATGGGAGTGAATTCAGTAAAGCCTACATGGATTAATTTTCCATGTAGGCATAGTGGCACAGAGCTTACTTGGAAATAAGCAGCCATATGATGCAGTAAATGGAGCTGAGGGGCTTCCATGAGAGTGTGAAGTGTCCGTTGCATGCAAATCACCTCATAAGCAATTGAATTGCATGCAAATGATGGAGATGGAGATGGAGTTTTCTAGCAAGCAAACAGGCATTAGTGCAGACCCCATGTTGGTGTCAAAAGTGCACACTGAAGAATTCCATGTAAATGAGAAAAAAAGTGAACAGGGGCTATAAAAGCCAGGTAGAAGGACATAAATAGCATAGCAGACACAGATATGTGTAAAACTATGCCCTGTGTGTCCAAAAAGTAATGGAAAATAATGGAAAATATTTTTAATACTCATATTATATTTGCGTGGCATGCAGCAGTGAGCAAACATGCTGTTATACAAAAAGAAAATATTTAAAAGTGTAAAAATGAAAAAAATAAATTATGTGATAATAATGTATTATAGGGCCTTGCATGGAGTATGTACAATGGTAGATTTATATGGTTGCTAAGGAGGCAGGGTCTGGAATACTTCTGTTTCCTGGATATGTGCACAGATCTGTATGCAAATGAGCTGGGATTACTGAATAGCAAAAATGGGTATCTGTGCCCACAGATCATATCCATGTAGCCCTAGAACCATAAGTCCAAACAGAGCAACTCTAAAAAAGGCTTGACTCCTTAGTAGCACACAACACAGTTTATTCCACAAATGGCTCCTGGATCACCAAACACATGAACGCTGTTCACAACAACCTGCGTTTTCGTTTCAAAAGACTTCCTCCGAGTACCCCCCTTTAAGAAGATCAGAAAGAATAAAAAACAATTATCAAAAAAATTACAAATTTGGGGGGTACGGGGGAGGGAGGGGCAACAACAACAACAACGGACCCCAACAGTGGAATGGTTAGATCCATGTAGGCTTGTACCAGCTACCACTGAAGATTCTATAGTGTTGGAAGACTGCTTAAGTAGGTATAAAGGTTACACTATATACAATTATAGTAATAAGGAGTTAAATGAAGTTTACTTTTCCCTTTTATCAAAAGGGCTTAAATTTGTACCCAACAGAAAGGCGGACCTTAGTAAAGTCTTAATAGACTTAAAGTTATTTTTAAGAAAGAAAAATTTTGAGCTCTTATTTCAAGGACGGAATACCAATGTTCAGAAAACTGAAGTGTTAAGTAGAAGGAGCACATACAACCCACCCTTGCACCCTCAATTAAAAACTGTCGAAGTCCTAATGGAGAAGAAATTAAGGTCTGAACTTTTTAAGAATAGAATTATCTATAATCTCACTAAGGAAGAGAACAATCTATTAAGAGAAATAAGAGATGACACCTCACTAAGAGTTATGAAACCTGACAAAGGGGGAGGAACCGTCATTATGGACCATATTACATATGAAGCTAAAATGACGGATATCCTTGAGAATTCAGATAGATATATTAGAGCCTTGATTAATGAAATTAATATAGGAAATAGAAAATATATTTAGCCTTAAATGATTTATTGTTGGAAGGCTCAATAGATTTAGAAACTTTTAAGTACCTTCATGTAGAAAAACCAAGAGTGCCTACCATCTTTGGAGTGCCCAAGGTGCATAAGAATGTGGAAAATCCCCTAATGAGACCCATTGTAGCCTCAGAGGGCTCAGTAACAGCACCTTTGGCCAGGTGGTTGGATGTTAAATTAAAGGGCCTATCTTTGTGTGGGGATGGGGTAGTCAAAGATTCTTGGGATTTGTTGCGGAACTTAACACAAGAAATTTATGATGAGAACATTATTTTTATTACCATAGATATTGTGGACTTATTTTCATCAATACCATATGAAGAAGGTATGAAATGGTTTGAGCAAGCTCTGTTAAAATATGGTAATTTTAGTAATAATGATTTTTATCTCATTTTAACGTTAATGGATTTAGTATTAAGTAACAATTATATTCATTATGAAGGAGAGTTTTTAAGCAAATTCAGGGGGTAGCTATGGGGGCGAGATGTGCCCCCACATATGCTAATATTATTTTGTCTGCCTGGGAAGATAGATATATTATTAATTCCAAATACACACATTGTTGGAGGTTCTATAAGTGGTTTTTGGATGATATGTGATTCTTATGGGTTGGCTCAGAGGAGGAGTTTTCAGAGTCTACTGATTTCTTGGATTTTACTTACAAATGTGATAAGAATACTTTAAATTATTTGGATATTTCTATAGGAAAGGGGGAGGAAGGTTTCTTCTCTAAAATTTATAGAAAGGAAACCTTCTCGAATTCCTGTTTAGCCTTTAACAGTGCTCACCCTTACCACCAGAAGAAAGGTATTGTTAAGGGACAATATGTAAGGGGAAGCCGTATGACATCAAGAGAGTGTGACTTTGAAGACGACTGTAGAAAGTAAGAGAAATGTTTGGGGATAGAGGTTACCCCACCAACTTTGTAGAGACGATAGAGAAAGAGGTTGGGGTAGCAAGGCAGGGCAAATTTAAACCCATTTTGGGAGATAAAGCAGGATTGAATGGGGCAAAATCAAAAATAGATAAGTATGAAGGAGAAAGCAATTTTGTAGTGGACGATAATGGGGATGCAGTTAAAATAAAGAAAATTTTAGAAGATGAATGGAATAGGTTTGGAGAAATTTTGGACCTTGAGGGTATTTTTGAGGTACCACTGAAATGCACTTATCAAAGGGGCAAAAGTTTAAAGACTATCTTGGAGGGTAAAAATGAGCTGAATATAGTTAGAGATGGGAAAGTAGGAACCTTCAAATGTGGACGATGTTCCCAGTGCCCATATATTTGTACAAAGGAGACCATCTTTGTTGGTAGTAAGGACAGGCTGATCCAGAGTAGGCAATTTGCGAATTGTGATACTAGTGGGATAGTGTATTTAGGGCTGTGCAACCACTGTGATGCATTTTATGTGGGCAAATCAGAAAGGAAGTTGAAAAATAGAATATACGAGCATATTTATGAGATTAGGACTAAATGCACTAACAATGCACTGTATAGGCATAAAAAAAGTTGTCAGGAAGCAAAGTTTTGTTTTTTTGTCTTGGAAGTGGTGCAAAAAGATATAAGGGGTGGCCCATGGGAAACGTCTATAGAATATAAAGAATTATTGTGGCAACTATCATTGGAAGCTAACAAGTTCCCAGGTCTGAATGATGCAGTTTCACTTGCTCCAGTTCCAAAGCTGAGAGCAGCAAAACTATAGTCTTTTTTACTGCTCGATTATTGTTTGAAAATGTCCTTTGTCTTTATTAGCCTTCTGGTTCTGCTTAAAATCTAGTGAAGATGTTATTTGTGTTTTGTTCCATTGAGTGAAACCACGTTTTAACACTAGATGGTGCTATTGGTCACAAGCTTCGAAAGTTTATTAGTATTTTAAAATGTATTTTAAAATGTATATTGTATTGTTAATGATATTAAAATGCAAGTTTTATTATGGAGTTTTTAACGAAGATGTTTCAGGTACTCTATGTACATCAATGTATTATGCATTTTTTTAGTAAGTACCATTTTTTCAAAATGTATTGGTTATTTAATGGATATTTTAATGGTGATTAATTTAAATATTTAATTGTTTTATTAATTAATCATTAGTTACAATTAGGTTAGAGGATATATAATGTTGGGTGTGTTTTAGGTATGCATTTGTTCTTCATCTGAGGAAGTCTTTTGAAACGAAAACGCAGGTTGTTGTGAACAGCGTTAATGTGTTTGGTGATCCAGGAGTCATTTGTGGAATAAACTGTGTTGTGTGCTACTAAGGAGTCGAGCCTTTTTTACAGTTGCTCTGTTTGGACTTGTGGTGTTTGGTTTATCTGGGCAATTGGTTTCCATTTTTTATTCTTGAGCCCTAGAACCATGTTAATGTCCACAGAAGAGGCAACTGACATCAAAAGGGGGTATATCTATATTTCACCTGTTTGCGCACCACACTGCTCAGCAAAGCAGCAGAGTGTGTCCAGTGAGTGCTAAGCTTTGTTTACCTTCAGGACACGTGTTTTAGCTAGTTTGACTGCATTTGCATGGCACGCCACTGTGCTGAGCATGCCTGTCTATGGTGGTGTGTCAGCTGAGTGCTGAGCATTGTTTATATCTGTGGCATGGGTTTGCGTACCAAAGGAGAGAAAATTGCCTGAGAAAGCCAATCATATATAAATTACTGATGACCCCTGTACCACTTAAAATGAGCCATTAAACAATGATAATGATGTACTTGGCAGGTGGAATGCATCATAGATAGCCAATCACAAAGGGTTTACCTAGAGCAGAGCACTAGAAAAGTCGTATACATCCTACAATCTGATTTCACCCCCATACTCTGCACCAGTGGATTACAAACATGGGGTTTTTAACCAAAGCAATGCTAGGGGCTGCTGCAGCTCAGCTACATCTGTATGTGTTAGATGCTGGGGTTAGTGCTGATGCTGCTGCTGACAACAGGCCTAGACTGAGAAGGAGAAGAGTGTTCAGGCTCACGGTAACCTTCAAGGTGCTACATGACCTGGAGATTGTAGAGCGCTACAGGGTGGACAGGGACATACTACAAGAATTCATTGAGCTCTGCCACCCTCAACACAGACCCAGAGCCAACAGAGGGGAACCCGTCACAGAGGAAACAAAGGTAAGTGTAGCCCTTAGGATACGAGCTATAGGTATTTTCCACAGATCAACTGGGGAAATGATGGGGGTCTCACAGGCATCAGTATCCAGCATACTCTACCAGTTCCTGAATGCCATGCTAACACATAACAGTGAGCACATTTATTTACCCCACATTCTGAGCAGATGGCTAGCAGCATGTGACTCTACTACCATGTAGCACACTACCCTGAGGTACTGGGTGCCATAGACTGCATTCATGTACACATCAAAGCACCAACCAGTGAGGATGGTAGTGTCTACGTCAACCGCAAGCGGTATCACTCCAGCAACTGCCAGGTCATGTGCAATGCCCATGGAATTATGATGAATGTGTGTACTGGCAGCCCTGGCAGTTATTAAAACTGCCATATCTGGCATGCATCACAGCTGTACCAGAATTGCCAGGGGGGACATCCCAGTTGGCCATCTATTGGAGGCTGCTGGCTATGCACTGGAACCGTGGATGATGACACCCATCAGAAATGCAGACACACTCACCAAAGAATGCCATAATGAGGCACATGCACAAACTGGGGATATCATAGAACATATGTTTGGGCTGCTCAAGTAACGGTTCCAGTGCCTAGATATATCTTGCAGTACTCTCCAGCCACATGTGCACAGATGTTCACAGTATGTGCCATGCTACACAATATGATCCTTTGGAAACAGCTGTGGCAGAATCATCAGCGGGAAAGGATACAATGCCCGGCACCATTGCCTAGGTCCCCACATCCACACCCACAGGGGACTCAGAGGCAGAACCCGCTGAGGCTGTCCCTGTAGGCAGACGTAGGCATTCCCAGTATGCCCTGGCCTTTGCTAAGAGACAACGCATAGCACATGCACTGACAGCCTAGGGTCCTAGGGACAGATACCTTACTCTGACTCACATACATAGTAAAACAGATGCCAGCCCGACCACACAACCTGTACCTAACCATGTATTGGCTGTGTACTGTGTGCATCAGACAGAGTCAGCCCTGAAACACAGGTCGGTCAACCATTGCATTTGCAAGTTAAGTCACTGTCCTATGCAGCAAATGTATGGGGTACTAGACTATGGTATGGACCTGCTGCATATATGCAAGGGAATAGAGTGGACTACTGGGCTACTTGCAGAGAACAAACAGTTACTTGGGACAACAGGTAATATGTTGAATACTGGGTGCCCCATAATATGCATCAGGCTACATGACTGGAAACCCCACTGCATTATACAAGGGAAATGCCAAATAGTGGGGTCATAGGACAGATGCACAACTGTCAATGGCAGAGTCCCCTACCCCCAACACATCAGTGTTCCCATACAACTGCAGTAACAGCATATTTGCAATGATATATCAGCAAACCACACAAGGCTATCACAAAGAACCTGGCCACATGTTATATTTTTTACAAAAAGCAGGGGTCATAGTGTACGTTTGTATGCTGTTGATAGTATGAAGAATTAAACCTCACTTTCTGGAGGCTGGTGTGGTTCACGGGGTTAAGGACATTGGTATGGTTGATAGTGTTGATGGTTCGAAGCTGGCTGCACCTGCAACTTTTGCATGTGAGTTACTCGTGTTGTAGGAGTCCCATAGACTGTCATAACACCATAATCTGCTACTGCAAGGAAACTGGACAAAGCCAGAGAAAATGGGGGGACAGAGGTCGAAACCTACAGTCATTATACATGCTCTGAATAACTTAGAAGGTGGCTAGTATAACAGCAGGTTGCAACAGATCAGATTAGCCCATACCTCTCAACTGTCCAGATTTGTGCAGAATGTCCAGATTTTTGCCTCAAAATGTTGGCCTATTTGTCATAAAATTGTGGTTTTATGGCAAGCCACTAGGAAATAATTGAGGATTAAAATCAGAAAATAATGCCAACCATTTAAAATATAGACTTCATACCTTTCAGGAAATTTATGCTAATGCAAAACCTGTTTTTCTATCATCTTTCCAAGTTTGAAAGAGCACTATTTAAAAATTGTCCCTATTTTTGGGCATTTGTCCCCCATTATCTATGGTTTTGTCCAGATTTCTCACTTTGACAGGTTGAGAGGTATGGATTAGCCGTAGTACGTAAAGGCCATCACGTAACTGTGTCAATACATACAACAATTCAGTGGACTGCATGTTATTGTATATTACTGGAAAAACACAACTGTATGAGGAATGGAGCAGACATATGAGGCGGAATGCTGGACATTCTTCAAAATCATGTACAGTGAGAGGTATGAAGACTGTCACCCTGTGTGTGGTGTTACATCATGACCCCAATCACATCATACCTATCAAACTCTTAAGGGAATTTGGATAAAGCCATGAACGATAGTAGAACAAAGGCCCAAATATAAGAAGAAGGATTAACTATCGGCCAGACAAATGTGGAAAGCTGATAGAATAACAGGTCTTGCATTAGCATGAATCTCCTGATGTGTACAGATTCAGTAATTCAAATGTCTGTCATAATTTCCTAATGTCAGTCTATAATGTTTTGACCCTAATGTGCCAGAAAATCATAATATTATGTAAAATGTACCAAAAACATGACGCAATACTGTACACATTCTATGACAATCTATACACATGATAGGTATGTGTCACAAACTGCATACAGCAAACAGCAGGGGAGTGGCTTGGACAAAATATCAGGCAGGTGCTGGACTATGGAAACATGTCCAAAAGCCAATTGGCTGCAGCACACAAAATCCAGGACTGGAGTACAGGTAGTTTTGGCCTGGAGTCACTTTGTAATTACTGACAGTTACACTGGGCATGCTCCTACACTTAACAAACTTGAGCCCATGTCTGTTGCTTCATCTGTGCAAAGTACTGTTATGTGGAAATATGTCTGTGCATGCAGACAGCTACGTATATGTATCTTGCTCACACATGATTATCCTATCAGTATGTGGCACATATGTAAAAAATATATATATATATATATATATATATATATATATATATATATATATATATATATATATATACTGTATATATTATAGATCTGTGTATATACATATATACATATACACACACACATATATATATATATATATATATATATATATATATATATAAGTTAGAACAGTGCAGGTTATACCTCATATCATGCTTTTCGGCCCCAAAACCCGGACCGAACCACAAAAGGAGGGGGAGTTTCCATATTTATCAAGGATATCCACACCTCCAGGTTAGTGGCATTGCACGAAGTATCGGAGACCATCCATGTGCAACTGACAGTGGGCAAGACTGCTTTTCAGTTTATAGCATCCTACAGACCACCCTCTCAAAGTCAGGAATCCCACTCGACTTTCCTGAAAACATTGGAGAACATGAAGATCTCTCCGAACACCATTATATTGGGCGACTTCAACTACCCAAACATAGACTAGGAGCATTACTCAAGCCCCAGCACCATAGCCCAAAGGTTCCTGGAATTTATAAACTCAAATGCTATGGAACAACTAGTCACCACTCCCACAAGAGGGGAAAACATACTAGACCTGATCATTACCAACATGGGGACTCTATGCTCCATACCAAAAGTATATCCCTCATTGGTAAGATCAGACCATAAATTAATTTCACTGGATATCCACATCCCGACCCCACCCCTAGCCCAGAAAACCGCAGTGAAAAATGTCTCAAAAGCGAACTTCACACTTCTCAAAACCAAAGTGGAATCCTTCAAGGCTCCAGGGCAAGTGGAAACTGCGGCCCAAACTGCAGAATCCTATATAAACGCATTCTACGGACATCTCCAGGAATGCATGGATCATGCTATCCCAAACAAAATCAAGACCCAATCATCCAAAGGCAGGCATCCAGTCTGGTGGACCCCAGCCATAAATAAACTGTACAACAGAAGGAGGAAGCTGCTACATGATAGAGCAAAATCCCTAAAAGGGAAGGCATCTGTGATCAGTACTAGCAAAAAATTACGATCCCTCAAAAAATCCTCCAAGGCCAGCTTCGAGAGAAAAATTGCTCAGGACACTAAAGACAATCATAAGGCTTTTTTCAGTTATGTTAGGAACCTGGGATGCAACTCCCAGACTTGTTCTGAGTTGATTCTAAACGACAAAAAATACACTGAACCCACAGACATCGCCAATATCCTGGCAGACAGGTTCAGTGCAAACTTCTCCACCCCCTCCCCCCCAAAAGAGCAAGTATTTATCCTGGCAGAGTGCAGCCTCCCAAACATCTCTGATGCTCAGGTAAAAGCCGCCCTCTCCAAAGCAAAAAACACTGCTTCTATGGGACCAGATGGCGTCCCGGGTTGCGTCCTACATGAACTCCAAGAAGAACTAATCCCTCAAGTAAAACTGCTGTACAATCTCAGCCTCACTACAGGATATGTGCCCAAAGAATGGCGTACAGCAACAGTGGTCCCACTCCACAAAGGTGGTGCCTCTGCGGACCCTGGAAACTATCGCCCCATAAGCCTGACTAGCATAGTATGCAAGGCTATGGAGAGGATCATCATGGAACTCACAAACAAAGACATTGGGGACCTACAGACACTAGATCCTACCCAATATGGCTTCGTCAAGGGCAGATCCTGCCTTTTGAACCTGGTCGACTTCTTCAAAATGGTCACCAAGGCCATAGATCAAGGGAGGTAGTCCACACAGCCTATCTGGACCTCGCAAAGGCATTTGACACAATACCCCACTCGGGCATCATAGATAAGCTATCCAGCCTAAATATAAACCCCTATGTCACAAGATGGGTCACAAACTGGCTCAAAGACAGAACCCACAGAGTCAGAGTTGCTGGAGCCATGTCAGACTCGAAACTGGTCACAAGTGGCATCCCACAAGGTTCTGTCCTGGGACCTCTCTTGTTCGGTATTTACTTTTCTGAGGTACAGGCCAACGTGGGAGGACTATGGCTCACCAAGTTCGCAGATGACTGCAAACTGGGTGCCATAATCGACTCTCCAGCTGACACAAACATCCTTCAAAAAGGTCTAGCAGAGACGGATAACTGGTGCCAGAGCCATGGTCTAAAGCTAAATGCCAAAAAGTGTATAGTCATACCCTTTGGCAAAAACAATGTGCCCACAAATTACCACATAGGTGGTAACCCATTAAGTACAGAGAAAGTAATTATGTATCTGGGGACCCAAGTTGATAGCAATCTCTCCTTTGACAACCACATTGCCAAAGTGGTTAGAAAGACCTTCTACATAGCCCACCTCATCATGAAAGGATTCATATCTAGATCAAGAGAGGTAATTGTGCCCCTTTATTCATCCCTCATCAGGCCCATCATAGAATACAATGCCCCCTTTGGGATGTACCTTACCCGACACCTGCAGCAATTAGAAAGACCCCAAAAGTACCTCACCAGGAGGATCAAGGGACTCAAACAGATGCCATATGCTGCTCGGTTAAAAAAACTCCAGCTCTACTCAGTTGCATACCGCCTACTTCGTGGCAAACTATGCCTGACATATAAAGCTATGTCCAACCCAGAATTAATGGACATGCTCCACCTCAGTAAATCTAAATCCCTTAGAGCCACGTGCTCGAGGGACTTGAACCTCAGCACAGAAATAAATAGAACATGCTGGAGGGACAGATTCATAACCCAGAGGCTCCCTTCGCTCTGGAATAGAATTCCAATTCATGTTAGGCAGAGCACCTCACTGACTCTCTTCAAGAAGAATCTTGATGAGTGGATGGGGGATCGTAGGTTTGTCCCGGGGATTACTTCTGTGTTACTATTAGACAGAGGCACAGTAAACTAAACTTTAAAAAGGGCACTGTATACTCAAATCAAGGGGTGGCGTAAGCCAAACACAATCGGGCTAGGCTTATAAATGCCCCAGGGCAGATAGCCTAGTATGAACCTATGAACCTAAGTATGAACCTATATACATCTCTAGGATGTTTGCTCAAATGAGCAAATGCCTGACTCCATAACCACCGAACACACTTTAACGAAAGTGCTTTTATCGAAAAACGCGCTTTCATTAAAGTGTGTTACTAAAAAAAAAAAAAAAAAACCCACTACATTACTACATTAACGTTTTAGCAGGGGGGCTTCACCCACCTGCACCTGCCATGTGGGGGGCTATGCCCCCTACACCCCCCCTACTTAAATAGTCTCCCTCCGAGACCACACTGCAGTGGTGAAAAGGGAATTTTCCCTTATCCGCACCGTAGTGCGATCTCGGCAACAGGCATACTTACTTGAAAGTGCTTTTTTGGTTAAAAGCACTTTTGCGTAAATATGCCAGGCCGTTTGGGTTTTGGACATTTGCTCATTCGAGCAAATATCCTAGACAGATATGTATATATATATACATATATATATATATATATATATATATATATATATATATATATATATATATATATATATATCTATAAAATTGTGTGTGTGTGTGTGTGTGTGTGTGTATAGATATATATATATATATATATATATATATATATATATATATATATATATATATATATATATATATATATATATAAATATCTAAATAAATGTGTACACTGGTATAGACAATCCACATATATTTACATAACACAGTTAAATATTCTCACTCCGAGGTTGCACTACATACAAACACACACAAAACACCACTACACAAGCTACTTTCTTTTCGCACACACATATCACAGCAACAAAACACACTGACAAACACCACAGCCCCTACCCAAACCCCTTAACACACACACACACACTTACCTGAATATATGGCTATAGCGGAACTTTAAAAGCGTGAAATTCAAAACCTCCGGTATTTGAGGTTTTGAATTTGGTGCTTCTAAACATTTGCTATTATGGGGATTCGATTTTTTGGGCTCGAGATACTGAAATTCGAGATTTCAGTATTTCGAGCTTCTGAAGTGAACCCATATATATATATATATATATATATATATATATATATATATATATATATATATATATATATGTATATATATATATATATATATATATACATATATATATATATATATATATATATATATATATATATATATATATACATGTGTATATGTGTGAAGGGATGTAAGAATGTCCTCACTTACACACAGAATGCTGGAGTTATCTGCACCTACACATCACAACAGTTGTCTGATGGCAACCAAGGCAACAAAACAACATAATCCACATACCCAGACCCCTGTGCCTGTGGAATGTCACCCTGTAGACAGACAATGGTGAGCAGATGGTGTATTTGCTACACAGGACTTGGAAAGGCAGTATTATCACTGGCCAATTGTCATACTACAAAACTGCAGCTGGCCAGACATGGTGATACTGGTAACTGTACACACATAACAGGGATATTAACAGGCAGCCCACTCCTACGACACTAGATACAATAGCTACATCAAGCAGGTTGACTCTGCAGGCCACACATGCTGTCTAGCACAAAGCCACTTAGCATAATCCACAAGTACTGTGCCTGCATCAACATGTACAACAGACATAACCTGTAGCAATTGTGATATGTACTGTGAGCTGTAGTGTGTAATGCTAGTTGAGTAGGAGTTCTCATCTCACAACCTCAAAGTCTGTGTGTGTGTGTGTGTGTGTGTGTGTGTGTGTGTGTGTGTGTGTGTGTGCGTGTGTGTGTGTGTGTGTGTGGTGTGTGTGTGTATGTGTGTGTGTGTATCACTATATCCCCTCACAGCACTATGGACATGGTCATATGTGGTGTCACCAGCCAATGATATGCATTTTTAGCCCAGTGACTGGCTGCTGGCCTCTAAATTCCCTAGTCTACAAGGCCTGCTGATGTCATCCACCTTAAGAGCACTGGTTGACAGTGTAGCAGCAGACAAACAGTGTGGTGCATGTGATAAGTATTGTGAGCTGCAGTGTGTAATGTTAGTTAGGTAGGGGTTCTAATCTTACAGCATCCAACTCTGTGTGTGTCTATGAATGTATCCCCTTGCAGCAGTTTAGACAAGTCTTTATGGGCTATCTCTGTGCAATGGGTATGCATTTTTTTCCCAGTGACTAGCAGCTGGCCTCAACAGTGACCTCTGTTACAAGACTGCGGATGTCATTCACCTTAAGAGCACTGGCTGACAGTGTAGTGACAGATACACAGTGTGATGCATGTGATAAGTACTGTGAGCTATAGTGTATAATACCTAGATAGGTAGGGGTTCTACTCTGAAAAAAATCCAGCATGAGTTTGTGTGTGTGTGTGTGTGTGTGTGTGTGTGTGTGTGTGTGTGTGTGTGCGTGCGTGCGTGCGTGTGTGTGTGTGTGTGTGTGTGTGTGTGTGTGTGTGTGTGTGTGTGTAAATATGTCCCCTGACAACACTACAGACATGCCCATGTGGCTTACCCTATGCATTGGTTATGCATTTTATGGTGCTGTGACTAGATGCTGGCCATAAATTGCCCACCTCTACATAAGCATAATTGATGTCCACCACCATCTACAGTTGTATGTGCAGACTACACAGGTGACATGTATCAAGGGTAGTAGAGTGTGTCACAGGGTATGAAAGCATGTTGACGCTGACTGCCCCTATTGTCTCTGACACAATGTTTTACACATATGCACTTAGGGAGCCATGCATATATACTGGCATACCTTGTTGGCCTCATATCTCTGCTGTGCTGTCTTGCCATCCTGTGCTGCTGTATTTCAGCCATGTGTCCATAGTTGCACAACTCAGACTCCTGGGACAAAAACATAGACAGCTCTGTGACAGACCTGTCATTCTGTAACACTACCACCAGTGTACCATCAGGCAACAGATATACACAATGTTTGATGTGTAGTCCTGACTCATGCCAGCATGCACTACCTGCCGTGGCCCACAACACTTACCATGGCATAACACTACTGCACTACACAAACACATGTAAAGTTATATGGCCACCCTATACATCAGACACATATATACAGGTCCCTGCATCGATGAAATGGATGGCAAGGATGTGGCACAGGTATCATCACATGCAGAGGGTGTGGTGTGGTGGCGGTGGAGGCCTAAGCTGTGCCAACAGTTGACAGCATGTGTGTGAGTCAAAAAGGGGTGCTGTTGACATGGGTCATGGAGTGGTGCTGTGTTTCTGTAGGTGACCTGCATGTGACAGTGGTGTTGGAGTGTGGGCATGTACACAATCCAGCTCAGTGCTAGCTCTACACATGCATATGGTGGACAGCTGTGGACTATATATGGTAGAGTGGACAGTTCACTATCTCTGGTCACGAACAAAGGAACTGGCTCCTCCATGAGTAGCATGGGAGAACCATGCCCAAGGTCAAATGTGGTGCTAGTACCTGATGGTGACTGCTGTCTGTTGGGCCTGTGTCCCCCCAAGGGATCACCCAGGACCATGTGCCCATGGACTGCCACATCATGGTGTGGACAGCACACCTCCCTCTGTAGCACTGGAGGTTCTGTCACTATGGGAACGTGAGTCTGCATGGCCACATGGACTACCAAGAAGATGGTGTTGCTGGCCTAAGTCCACACACCCAACCCCAACCACATTTTCCAGCACAGACAACATGCACTCAAAGACAGAGACTGTCTGAGCCCACCATCTGTCGAGTAAATCAGTGAAGCATTCCACTGCATCATCAATGCAGTGGAGTAAATCAGGGATGTCAGACTGTGCTGCATTCAAAACCCTAAGCATCTATCTGGTGTTGTATTCAGCTTCTACCTGTGCCTCCATGACAACCCAAAACATGCATCGAGTGACCCGCGATGTGGCACCTGCAACAGGAAGTGGATGGGCAGCAGTCCTTCTTTGATCACCCCTGACATGCTGCCTGTGTGGGACCTCACCAGCTGTCTGGCTGTGGCCAGTGTCTACAGTCACTGATGCCACAGTTATCACACTGTCCTGTACTATGTCACCACCATCTGTCTGTCCAATATCTGTGACCTCTGGTGACTGGGTATGTGGGGGCATACTGATTGTGTGCAGGGACAATGGGGGCAGGAGTGGGATGTCAACCTCTAGGACAGATTCAGCAACCAAAGACCACACCTCTGCCTCACTATGGCCACCATCACCATCAGAGTCCAATGAGACACTGAAATCAGGTTGTGAGGGCGACAGACTCCAACTCCTCTGTTCACCTGTGAGAAGCAAGACAAAAGCAGTACATTACCACCTGCACTATTATGTCTGGTCATCCACACAGACACATACAGATGAGGCTCCACAACTGCATCATGTCGACATCTTCGCATCTCTGATCCCATGCACAACAGCCACACCAACAACAACATACACAGACAACCCAGGCCCTGTATAACATGCACATCAGCTACATCCAGGTAATGATGCCAGTTCAATACAGCTGTGATGTATGCAATTTGACAGTGTATGTGACAGAAATACACACTGAACTCAGTACACCAATCTTGACAATTGTATGAATGTTGTAGTACCACTGGTATAGGTGTCTACCTTACCCCTATTGTGTCTGATTGGGTATCTTGGAGTAATTACCTCATGTATAGCAGGTTGCATAATTACTCAAAACTATAAGTGCAAACATGTTAATGTTTGTGCAAATAGACACCTGATATTCCCTGGGCTATGCACTGTAGTTAACTGCTCTGAAATGGAACATACAATTATGCTACACTAGCTAAGCAGAACACTTCTGCAAAATGTAAAATGGCAGCCCTTAACTTTCATAGGATATATCTGATTAGGCAAAACAACAGTCTGACACTTACCAGGTACATGACCTCAAACTCTGGCCACACCTGTCAAACCTGTGAAAAGGTGAGGGAGAGATATTGTCAGCAACACCAAATGTTGCAGTGTTATAAGGTAATATGTGCAGATATCCACATATACTGTAGCTAATGTGATGTTGGCTATATTGCAGCCATTCTGAGTATGTGTGCTCAACTGTGGTGAAAAGCTTACCCCCCCTCCAATACATATTGACCTGACACCCATGTACTGGTCTGTAGAGCCTGCCACAATGACTGAAAATGTATTATACTGGTGAACAGAGTCTGCTTACCTGGATGCTCCTCTGATGTGGACACTGTGGCACCCACCTCCAGGACGTATGGTGTAATGGTTGGCTGGGAGCTGTGGGTTGATCCTGTTTAAATGTTTTTCTAGATTCATTCAATTTTATGTATTGATCCTAGGTTCACCAGGAAATCCTCTGTGGCTGAGAGTGGTTGTTGTGTTGCAGGCCCTCCACTGGTTGCATTATGATCCCTGGCAACAGTAGCTGCCCTTTGATATGCGGCATTGACCATGTCTATGGTCCAGTGTCAAACCTGCTCATAGGTCCTGTCCTGTTGGCCAATAACATTAACAGCCCTCACAAGGTTGGCCCACAATGCTACCCAAAGTTCTTGACTGTGGTGACCGATTGACAGCAGGATGGGATGGTTGAGTCTGAGGGCATCCACTATAGTGTCATTTTATGCAGATGAAAATGGAGGATGTCTCTGTCGATACATTGTACCTGCAAGACAACAATGGGGGGCACATTACAGGACCAGATACATAGATGTCCACTCCACAATTTACAGGTCCTGCACATCCAAAATGGGCTGTACTACTCACCGCTCCCTCACACGTCAGACCCCATAGTCTATCAATCTACATGTGTGGCTATTAGCAAGATAGTAGCAATATCAGTTATGTCCCTGTGTGCCATGACAGAGTCTGCTGTATGTTTCTACACCCATCACTGCAGTCTACTGTGATGTCTACCCTACGGGCAAAGTCTCACTACTATGTCATACAGCCACTGTCAGACAAATAGCTGTGTGCTATTATAACAACTATATGGGGACAATCCAGCAACATCAGTGTGCCACAATGACAGACAGCAATGCAAACCTGCTGTAGTATATCTTCCCTGTTGGCATCATACCTCTCCACTACATAGATGTTTCTGGAATGTGAACATGTGCCTCATAGATGTTATCATTTTGACACACACACATGTGGATTCCTGACAAATGGTTTGCCAGTCATTGATGGTTGTTGTCAGAATATAGAGAATCTTGCTGTCACATGCCAGACCCCTCAGACAACACTTATGCTACAGTAATATCTGTTAGTCTATTCATACTCTTACTTTGTATGGCCAATGTGTGTACTCTGTCACTGTGTTTGGGCCTGTGACCCCCACTAATTATGGCTATGACCTGAATTCCTGCTGTAAGGGGTTGACAGGTATGTTAGCCATATCTCTCATGCAATGAGGTATGAATGTCAACAAAATGCTGACCTAGCCTGAGTACATCAGGGACAGTCAGGGATACCTTTACAATGCCAAAACTATTTCCGTGTGACATAGACTGAGAGGAGGTGAATTACAATACATCATTTCATATTATAGTTGTGCACACCCTTACTTACTGTAAATATATATAACTCATATTCCACTAGCTTTCCTACAACAGCTGACCATTGTAGGAGGGAGTAATAGGGGCAGACCTGTGCTTTGATTCAAAGCAGGGACAGTTGGGAGGCCTGCCTGTAGCTGCTGGAGTGCAGAGTATCACCAACATGTCATACCATAGATGCACTACAGGTCTGCTGTTGCAATCCCTAATCCCCATATCTCCATTCTTCCATCTGCATCCCATTATATGGGGACTTGTATTACATACCTGGTAGAATGAAGTACTCCTATTTTGACCAGAACCCCTGTAAACAGCTTGCAAAACCATTGTCTGTCTGAGTAAAGCAACATACAGATGTGTTTCCCCATAAGCAGCCAGTTGCTTTTGTAGGTAATCCTCATTAACAGGTGATTGCCTGTGCACCAATTTGTGGCTCAGACTTGCTAATTGCATCCAAAACAGCTAGGTTGCACTTTCATTAGCCAAAGACAAGGCACCAAATTGCAGTATTTAAGGCCGTCATGTAGGCCTAGGCCCCTTTCTTAGTCTTTGAGATGAACATAGTGAGGCGTGGAAACTACAGCATCACAGAGGGTAGGTACAGATACTGTCCACTGTTGAGATTTATGAGGTATGCCCACAGTTTTGCATGACATGTTTAGCCATTGCCCCATGACATTGTGATTACCTGGCAATTCATTGGTAAACATTGTGGGTTGTGGCCAGTATGGAGAGAGAGACATGTGAGTGTCAGACATCATACCCATCAGAGTATGCATGCTCATGCAGTAGCTGATATTCCATCAAGTCACTGTCTTTGAAGGGGCAAACTGTGAAACATGCAACTGTCACTGGACCTTTGCCCTCACCCACCCTTTATATATGGTTTTGTCTGGATCCCTTATTCTAGGGGGGTTATGAGGTATGGTAGGCCTGTAGCAGCTAGCTTAACATACAGCTGTATATGTTCCAGCTTCAGCCTAGGACACATAGTGGGGAGTGAGAACACTTTGGAGGACAGCAAGCTGTATGTGTAACTGAGGCAGTGTCAGTTCTGTTGTCAGAGCAGAGCCAAGGTAAGAGTACGCTTTACAGTCCAGTCAAGGCATGTGCTTAAGGTACATCTGTTATGTAACAATACCGATCACAGAGTAGTAAACCACGTATACGTAGGCTATATAACTATGTGTAGTGTGTCCCTACCTACAGGCCTTTGACTTGCAAACATGTGTAACAGTTAATCCAGTAGCAGCAACCTGCATGGGTGAGAATTGCATGACTCAGTCATTGCTTGATGTGTTCACAACAATGTAATTGAAGTGCAACACACTGGATTCAAAACCAGGACTGTGGGTGGCAAAATGTACTGCATACAAAGCATTTAACAAACTGAGCTATTGATTCACTGCAGCAGTAGTTGTATTTGCAAGATATATGTGCATACATACAGTCTGTGACACACATCTGCATCCATCATTATGTTCATGGCTGTCAAAGGCAATTGTTGTGCAGCAGGGTCCAAGTTTTACCCATGTAGTTTGCCATTGCTGCCTTAGAAAGTGAGTTTAAAGATGTTGCTGATAAAATGGTACAGTTACCTGCTATCCCAGGCCTCAAATACATCCATTATTATTCATTTTGCTGTGTACTGGTGTACTTTTTGCATCAGAGTTACACGGATACTCCCATTTTCCCAATAGATGTACTTGTAGTCTGTCAGTGGCAATCAGTATCTTTTGCTGGAAACAGCTGTTTTAAATAAGAGATGAGGGGCTAGTGGGCTAATGCACTATGCTGTAACTGACAGGAGCCCAGATTTGAGACTTGGCAGGGTTGATTATTTTGCAAATGTGCCTAACACTGTGAGAAACACATAAGCTCATTAAGGTATATTAAAGTAAATTTTAGTGGGTTTGCATTGCATGCCACTTAGCTCCACAAAAATCAGTGCTACAAATTTATAAAGAAAAAGGGGGTGATAGGACAGTGATGAAATTGGGGCAATCAGGGGGAAAAACATACTGAAAGGCAGGTAGGGATGTGTAGGATGGATGTAGGAAAGGACCATAGCTTTCCATTTATTGTACAGCAACAGCTGTGCATTTGTACAGATTTTGTACATGAATTTGGACCCTCAAACTCCAGAGGGAGGGGTGAGGACACATAAATATGTTGTCAAGCCAATTGGACCAAACTAGTTGTGTCCAGTGGACACGTGTGAATGGAGAGCTATGTATGAGGCAATATTTTTTTTTGTGGGACAGGTGCCCTTTTTTTAAGGAGAGAGTGGAATGTAGGGTAATGGATGTAGGTACATGTGGGGAGGTATGTTGGGTAGGAGAGGCTGCATTTGCAGACAAAAAAAAGGCAGCATACAGGGGCGGTGTGTGACACATGAAGGGGATAAACATCTTGGATGGGGAGGGTGTTGTGGAATAGAGGTGCATGTGCCACCAGATGGCAGCAGCATGACTGAGCTCCCCACCCATGGGCAGTCAACACTGCTCCTTCACTGCCCCAAAGGTGGCTGTGCTGTAGGCTGGGAAACAGGCCACCAGGCACCATCATGTTGTCAAGTCTGCTCTCAATCCATCGCAGGCATTATTCATAGCTCCTCTGCTCAATCCTGCGCACCACTGCCAGTGGTTGATCTTGGGTGACTACTGTCCCTCCGCTACCACTCTGAGGGGAGGGCCCCATCGCCTGAAGTAGTTCTATCCAAGGGTGGTGCAGGTCCAGCAGGGGGCACCAATGGCTTGGGTCCCAGACATGCTGATACCCAGTGCTATGGCCGGCTGATGTAGGGTAAGCAGATCAGCAGGAACTGACCTAACCTATCGTACTGTGGTGATAGAGGTATAACAATGTGTATAAGTTAGTTATAAACAAAACATTTTGTTAGTTTTAACAGCATGCCAGAAAACTGAAAATAACCCATTAACATATCAATGCATTTTATATGGAACATAACAATAAATAACATAATAGTCAGTATAAACCCAAACAGAAAGCTCAGAGACACTCCAAGGCTGTAGATGTAAGATAAAAGTTCTCAGATAAAAACAATTCCAAGTAGTAAACACCAATAAATCGAAGAGACGAAGTTTAAACTGAAGAAAGATTTATTGTGCGGAGTTAGGTTAATGCTTTCACCCTGTTGGGCTTCCTTAGACCTTTAATACATACAAAAAAGTGGACACAAAGGATATATAGCCACCTCGATATGACATCACTTCCTACAATTAATCTATTTAATAACTAAACAAAAAAGTCATCTAATAAGCATGCCCTAAAGGTAGAAATAAAAACACACATAAATGCATTCATAAATATAAAATGTAAACATAAGTAAGAATAGATAGTTGAATTCGGTTTACAAAAGTAAAACAGTTTTTGAAAAATATTTCAGTTTATAAAAAATATATTTAAATATATTCAAGTTTTATATAATTTAAAATATATTAAAGAATATATCTAAGTTCAACATAAAATCTCATCAGAAAGGGACATTGGTTATAACAATGTATATTATATCATCTGACAATCAATCTCCTATTTTTCAAAGCTGGCTTAATGGAAACTTTATCATTAAGACCTGGGTTCTGGTCTGCCCTTAACCTGATGATCCAGTCCACTTCTGTTCTCTCTGTGTAATTTCTAATGTCTCCATCTCTGATGCTGGGTGTGTTCACTTGTACAACCTGGAATTTAAAACTATGCTGGTCATTAGTGTGTGTCATATGCTTCGATAACACATTGTTAAGAGATTGTATACATATATTGTACAGGTGATCCCTAATCCTGTCCCTTAGACGTCTATCAGTTTTTCCTACATAAAACACAGCACAGGCTATGCACTTGGCCAGATAAACCACATGTTGTGTATTACAAGTAGCAGTTACTCTGAAGTCAAACCGTTTTAGGGTGATGGGATGTGTGAAATATGAATCTACACAAACAAATTCACAAAAGTTACATTTGTTACATGGTTGTGTACCTATAGATGGATAAAGCTCATTCAGACCACTAGAACCTCTAGGATAGCATAATAGTCTCTGTAAATTCATCCTATTCCTGTAGACAAGATGAGGTTCAGTACCTACTAGTCCCTTTAACTCAGGATCCACCATTAAGACTTCCCAGCTCCTATAGAAGACATTTTTAACTGGGCCAATGTCCTGTGTATAGTTAAGGGATACTCTAACTGTAGATGTCCAAGTGGTTGGACCCTCTGTTGTACCAAGATGGGTGGGATCACTCCTGTCTGAAAAACAAGGTCATGCAACATTGTCTCTCGACAACTTGGCCCTCTCAATACCTGCATTAATCTCTATCAGACTATAAGACCTGTCTGCTAACCTTTCAAATAGATGGGATAGTTTTCTCTCAAACCCTGTCTGTGTTGGGTTCAGACGTGATGCACGTAAGGCCTGCCCCTTCACTATGTTATTAAAAACATAACTGGGGTGCATAAGGGAGTTCTTATAGCAAGACTTCCAGACTAGTACCTGGCTTCTGGTCTGCCCCTAACTTGATGATCCAGTCAACTTCTTTTCTCTCTGTGTAATTTCTAATGTCTCCACCTCTGATGCTGGGTGTGTTCACTTGTAGAACCTGGAATTTAAAACTATGCTTGTCATTAGTGTGTGTCATATGCTTCGATAATGCATTGTTAGGAGATTTGGACCTTTGGGCTACAGTTATACCTTTTTATTACCATATAGCTCTTTTATCGTTTGTATTATTGTGGCCACATGACTGATATTCAGTCACTAGAACTAGACGACAATCCTACCAGAATGGATTTGAACATTAAATGGAATAATATCTTTGAACAACGGAATAATCCACTCTTAAATCTAGAACTGGAACATTTGTTGATACCACCTATTACAGGTACAGTGGATAATTTGAATGAGTTTAATAATCTCCTGAGAGAACTTGAGAATGATCTATATAAACTACAAAGATTGATATAGCAATGCAGACATGTGGAAGCCAGTATGCACTTTCATATAATCCCAAGTGGGATGCAAGTGCTTTGCATGCCTACATATGGAGACAGCCATCCTGAACTGTTTACAGTTACACCCAACCAAGATGGGGTAGAAAGTATACACAGATGTTTAAGAGGAAATAGTGATTTACCCTTTCACAAATTGATATGATTTGTGCTTTACTTAAGGTTGTATTAGAAAATAACATCTTTATGTTCAATGATGTAATATATCTGCAGAAGGATGGCGTAGCTATAGGCTCTTCTTGTGCCAACAGCTACGTCAACCTGGTCATGGCAGACTGGGAGAAAGAATAGTTATTTGACTTGGACAGTTTCACTGAGCATGTGGTCTTGTATATACATTTTGTGGACGACCTGTTTCTTTTGTGGACAGGTTTGGATATTGAATTACAAGGTTTCTATGATGAAATTAACTCACTGGCACATTATTTGAATTTCACGATTGAGAAATCTGACCAGTGGATATCCTTTTTAGATGTATATATATAGAGAAATTACCAAATGGGCTAGTCAACATTGGAGTTTATAGGAAGTCTTATCACATTCCTGGTCAATGCTGTTAACAGTCTGTTACATTTGAACACACAAATTATTTACACATAATAAGGGCTACTTCACCCATTTACCTGTATTTCCTGTGGAGAAAACATCTGTCATCAATACATAACTGATTCAGTAATATTTATCACTACATGGTACTGGACTCGAACCCTGGTCTGTGTGTGACAAAATGTACTTCAGACAGAGAATTTAACAAACTGAGCTACAGAGCCACCACTGATTACTGAGTGACTGATATTTGCCATGAGATCACCTGGAAACAAAATATGATCTGGTAATAGTACTGCAGTTTTATACTAGACTGCAGTGACAGTTGAACACACATGTATGAGACTCATGCATGACAGAGATACTAGGTAAACTATACAGTACTACATAGAATGCAGGTATACACAATAAACTGTTAGTGGGTGGAAATATCTGTGAAATTTACACACCATACCAGATTATTAGATTGGCTACCTCATCCATATACAGTTGCAGATAGTATATTTGCAATCTACATATATCACACTGTCATACTTGCTTGCAGCACCATACTTTGGAACATGAATGCATATAGCTGAAATGTATTGGTTAACATAAGACAATCCTGATATACACAATATACCTTGGGTATTAATGTTATTGCTTCATATGGTATTGCAGAACAGGTGCCATAATGCATTTATTGTAGTACAGCTCTGAATCTACAAATATTGCAATACATTCTTTACTAGCTATACCTTGAGGCATGTAGTGGTATTCTTTTTTGTTTTTATTTCAGAACAGTTGTCATAAGTGATTTAGTGCAAAACAGCCCTAATTATGCACATATTGCACACATGGATTTATTGGGGTACCTTCATGCAGTTACTGGCATAGTTTTGAGTCTTTATTGCACAACACTTTATGTAATGCAGGGGTTGCAATACAGCTATAATTTTACAATTGTTGCAGTAGAAACTTTATTTCATTTACATTATCAGGGTTAATGCTTTAGTCTTCCCTGTTTATTGCACTATAGTTTGCAGTTATCACTTATTGCAGTACAGGCCTACGTCCACATACATTGCAATACACAAATCTTTACCATATGTACCTATTGGCAGTTACTGCATTACTCTTTCTTGCTTATTTGGCTATAGATTGCAAATTAATCTGTACTCACCACACTCATGGTGCAACCTGGCCAAGCAACCAGCATGTGCCTCTAGGTTACGAGCTCTCTCCTCTGCAGCTGTAAAAAGAGAAGCACACCATTATGTATAACTGTCTATTAAATATTCAGATTAGATATTGGTAAAACAAACTTGTTTGGCATTCACAACCCGAGCTTCCAGACCCATGTGTCCAGAAGATCCCATTTCTGAAACTTCAGGTCATCATAGTGGTGATATACCTGCTCACCTATATGGGGGATACCTGTAGCACTGGTGAGATCATGTGTCAGCTGATCCCAGGCCTTTTTGTTGCACTCTGAGCCCTGGAACTGCCCCTGCAGCATGGTCTTTCACCAGGAGTTCAACCATGACCATGGACTCCAGAATGCCCTACCGCTGTACCCAGAACCATGCACCCTCTCCAATGTCTGCCATAGTTCCTGTACAGTGGAAATTCAAACTGGTAATGCTGTATTCCCATCTGTTGCACTTAATATAGCCTGTTTACCCACCCTTACATGCCATTGGGAAATTTTTAAAAATGTGGCACATTGCTTGACATTGCACAAGCCAGTGCAGCTGAGCTGACTGAGAAGTGCTTAAATCGGCAATACTTGGCAGTGCTTAGCAGTGTGCAAACTAGCTAAGCACAGCAAAGCAATGCCAAGACTAATAAGCAGTGCCCAAACAGAGATTGTTTAAGCAGTACTTAGCAGGGCTGAGCAAGATCAGGGTTGAAAAATAATCATAATAATTTGTCTTTTGATAATAAATGCTTAATTTCCCTACCATGTATTAAAACCCTGCACCTTCTGCACATAATGCCCTAGCCTAACTACTTGGCCATATGGAATGCTGCTATACTTTTACATATACCTCTGAGCTAACTTTAAGTGATGCTAAGCACCACACCATGCAAACCTGCAAAGCTATGCTTAAACATGATGTCTGCATCACAGATTAAATGCATCCTGTTTCTATGTTTAGATGTCTGGCATGTGTCAATTGCTGCGCTCTGTGGTGCACTGTGCAAACTACAAAAGAAAAAGTTAAATTAAATTCAATTAAATATATTGATATAATGCACTTGGGCAGTGCAGGTGGTATGTTACTCATCTGCAGACCCAGTTAGTTACACACACCCTACACTGATTCAATAATAGTGTTCCACGGCTCTCCCTCAGCATCAAGCCATCATTAATATGCATGGTGCGCTACCAAGGGAAACTTGCGTACACGGACACTGTAACTTCCATGTAGGCTCTACACTATGCCTACATGGATTTTTTTTACATCTGGGGATGGCAGGTAAACATTGTCTTTGCACTAGACTTCTTCTCAACCAACTCACTGGGTGAGTGGTCATTGACTGAACTATGTGCCAAATGTGCCTTACACATAAGATGACACAAAGCTTGAGGGGGCAGTCCAGTTTGAAAGAAACTTAGATATGCCTACCTCTGGCAGCATTCCAGCAATATAGGAGAAACAAATTACAAATGTTAAAGAAAGGTTACTCCCATATCCTCATCAACGTCATGTGCCAAGTAGACATGGAAGGATTCTACATGACATTGTGACTTTAAAGAGCTTTGGGTATTGTTATTGTATCAAGTCACAATCAAGGCCTCACTGATAGAAGAGGGAAGACAAAGATATAAATAAACTAGAAAGTGTGCTGTTCAGCAAAATGTATAGTAGCATAAAGAGTTGGGTGCATAATAACAAAAGGCTGTGCCCAGTTCTCTGTGAATAGGCAATGATGTTCACATCAGCAGAATGTGTGAAGCACATCAGTAGTTTATCAATATCTAAATTCTATCTAATGATTTAGTAGGTGATTGTCAAGCTACCCAAATTGAGCCCAGGAAAAAAATCAAACAGGCAAATTAACAATGTTGATGAGAAGATAATGACTATGAAACTATGAAAACAACATTCACCATTGCAGTTGAAACTGGTTACCCACTAGAGCTAGGCTATTAACACTTGTCTGGATCTTAAAATTACATATATTCATAGCTTTATAGATTTATAGATATTCTAAGGTCACTCAGTCATATGACCACTCATGTCTTACTTAGGACATTCCTAATTTTGCACCTGCTTTATCCAGGAGGGCCATAACCACCAATCATGGAGTAAATATATGGACACCCTTTCAGTTATCTAGTTCATGTTTGGAGGAAGACATATTAACTCCACAGTTACATGCTTAATATAAAGGAGATGTTTATTCCATTTGTTTTATTTATTAACTGTTGAATATTCAGGTCCCTGGCTCTAGTTCTGGTGAAGATACTAAACTTGCACAAAAACAGGAGATCAAGAGTAATAGGATCTCTAAAGGAATGGAATGGTAAGTGAGACAGAGTTCTCTCCACAAACATCTATAAGACACTGGATGAAGGGATATTTATTTATTTATTGTTTACTGACATTCGTTTATCAGAAAAATCCCACTGGGCATTAATCTGTTTTCAGCAGGGGCCCTGGAAGAAAAGCTCCAACATATTTCATGAATGCAAAACAGCATCATATACACCAAATATAAATATAAATATTTAACATGGATTGTTACTTTTCAAGTACACTATACTATAACAGAGTTGGAAAGGTTATAATTTTTACAAGTATAATTTCCAAGCTCTCTTCATAACTCAGAAATGTTATCATTTGATCTTTTTGGTCATAAACCTGTTGGTCTTTCTAATCATTTGATATATTTAGCAAGATAAATTAGAGAGGAGAGACTGTGTTAGATAATTTGCCTGATCAGTGCTGAGTATAATGGAATGATTACCTCTTTCAACCTTAATGGTATTCCTTTAGCAATTAGCTTGGCTAAATAAAATGATTTCCTGACAATCTTTGCAACAGGATGGTCAACACTGAGTAAGCTATCATACCAAGTACCTAGGCCCCTAACTACATTTTTGTTCTGCATTGGAGTATTGTTTACATGGTACTATGAGGGAAGGGATTGTCTCTCAAAAACATGATACTACACTTTTATGTATTTAGTCTGAGTCCATTTAAAGCACACCAACAGTTTACTATGAAAAATTAATTCTGGAAGTTTGGGAAGTTTGGGGTGTCACTCAATAAATACAATTACTTTGTTTGCAGTCATAATTAGACATTGATAGACAGAGGTACTGAATCTCAACTTGGACATATGAGAAGTAAATGCCAAAAAGAGAGGTCGGAGCATTGATCCTTGAGTGGACACTGCTGATCACTTTCATACAGTCTGATAATATACCTGCAACCCTCACTGTCTGGGTTCTGTCTTTCTGCCAATTTGCTATCCATCTTACCTCACATGGCTCAAATTTTAAAGCATTTAGCTTCTGTATAATGCCAGTATTGGGAATGGTGTCAAAGCTCTTGATCTGAAGAATTTACCAGCTTAAATAGATACAATTGTTATTTATAATATTTGTCATGCATTTCCATATGAGGCTTGTAAGGCTGTGAGGTCTATAATTACCCTGGTCTGCTTTAAGGCTACTCTTATGGAAGGATATCACCATTCCAGTATACAACTCATTAGGAAAAAAGAAACCAGTAGGTAAACTTAGTTAAAATAGTTTGATGAGTGTCTCAGTAAGGGCATGATCAACACTATTAATTAAGTCACCAGGTATATTGCCATGTCCCATGGAGTAAGTATTTGTGGTCTTGGTTAGCATGTTTAATAAACCATATTTTAATATAAGTAGGGGAGAAAGAGATTAAAATATTTCAGGGCTTTGACTAGAAGTCTTTAGGGTGAAGTTGGCACTAAATGTTTTTGTATGGATATTGGCATTATCTTTTGGGTTAAAAAGGAGCTGTCATTATAAATAAGTTCTAAGAAATGTAGGGTATATGTTTTTATTAGTTTTCTTAGACAGCTAAACAAGGATTTATAACTGTGTTTAGCTCTAGATTCCAGCCTCAGTTCATGAGTTGCTTTAGTGGACCTAATAGTGTTCTTCAGTTTTTTTTTAATCTTTTGATGTTATTCTTAAGAAGAAGAGTTTTGGATCTACTCAGATCAGAGTTTCACCAACAGGCTAGACTGGTAATAATAGTGTGCAATTAGACTGCAATTATTCAGAATCATATGACTGGGTGCATCTTAAAAAAAAAAAAAAAAAAAACTAAGATGGCCACCCTATGTTAAGAGTAAAACAAGACATTTCCCATTTCCAGGGATTTAGACTCTTTCTACTGAAATCCCAGCCACCAAAACTAAAAAAAAAAAAAAAAAAAAAATATGGGATGAAGAAGATGGCATAAAAGATTATGATGGAAAGTCATCATGCTGGTGTATGATTTAGGCAGACTATTTTTGTTCAAGTGAAAGCAATATCAGAGAATTTTATAAAAAATATGTATTGTGACATATTGATTTTTGAAATGGTACACAAATTAACATTATGCATGCTGGAGAGGTACTCTAGTACCATGAGAGATGGAGGTCGTAGTTACTGGTGAATGGCATCAAATGCTGTGACCATTCTAACTACAGAGGGTAGGCTGCTTATGGCGCAGACACAGTCTCTACAGGCAATGCATTATATGCGGGGCAAAATGATAGGCACACATCATTAGGTTGTTACAGTGGATGACCAGCACTAACATAACATACATTATCATAATTGCCAGTGTGGATGCCCCTGCATTCTGATGGTATATGGCCTTGACCATAAGTCAGTCTAAAATGATCCCCAGCCAGGCAAGTGCCATGTATGATGTTGCCAATGGTGTTTAGCATTACAAAAATTCCAATGCTAAAAAACTCATTTTATGAAAGGTGGAGGTACGTATAACCCACAGGCAGATATCTAAGTGTGGCACTGTTGTAACTTGACACATTTTGCCAAAATATGTAAAAGGCTATGCACATAACACCACTGACGGGTGTACCTGCATTTTGTGTTATACTTGATGACATCACTGGACCATGTGGATCCACATGCCAAAACTGACAACTGGAACTTTGGGCAAAATAGCACTTGGCATTTCTCGTACATCATTTTTGTATTTCATGATTGCACTGGTCTTGTCATGATACATGCCCTATACCAAATCATGATTGTGAATCTCAGTCCAACATCTAGCAGAGCTTATGCATTCTGATGCATTCTGATGTAGTCTTGCTGTCCAACTAGGCATTTCTTGTACATCCATTTGTATTTCATGATTGCAATGGTCGTGTCATGATACATGCCCTATACCAAACCATGATTGTGAATTTCAGTCCAACATCTAGCACAGCTGGTGCATTCTGATATAGTCTTGCTGTCAGACTAGGCATCCATGATCTGATGAGAGAAGGATCTGTTAGACACCAATAGTGTTCACATCTGCAAATGTCAGTCATTTAGGCCAACAAACACATTTACTCCTCAGGTGTGTCATTATTATTCTTAGCTGGGACATCCTACAACTATTGCTTATTTACCAAATTCAATTCAGCTGTTTCATGGTATCAGTATCCAATAAATATCATCACTGGAGGTGTTGAGCATTTAGATCATGAATTCCTCTGCACACTGCACCTACAGAGAGAGAGAGAGAGAGAGAGAGTGTGTGTGTGTGTGTGTGTGTGTGTGTGTGTGTGTGTGTGTGTGTGTGTATGTATGTGTGCATGCATGTGTCTGTGTCTGTACACATATATGTGCATGTTGTTTGTGTGAGTTGTGCATGTGCATATGGGCGCATATGAGCATGCGCTTGTGTGTGTGCATGTTTGTGTGCATGTGTGTGTGTGTGCACACGTGTGCGTGTATGTGCTTGTGTGTTTGTGTGTGTTGTGCATGTGCACGTGGGTGCATATGAGCATGCGCTTGTGTGTGTGTGTGTGTGTGTGTGTGTGTGTGTGTGTGTGTGTGTGTGTGTGTGTCTTTGTGTGTGTGTGTGTGTGTGTGTGTGTGTGTGTGTGTGTGTGTGTGTGACAGACAGAGAGACACTACAGTTTCTGTGACCATCACAACTGTGACACCCAATGTGCACCCCTAATCATGTTCCATATGTGACTAGGAAACATCCTCCATGTCTAAACAAATTGACATTGTCTTGTCAGGCACTGCACCCTGACTTGTAGCTGATGGTGTTAGCTATACTGTCAGTATGACTGTATAGCCCACCACTAGAAAGTGCATTGGATTGCCCAGAAGATCCACAAACCAATGATCATTTCAGGACATTAGACATAAAATGTTGGCAATTTATGAATGTATTTTAAGCTAGGCTCTTTAAATCATCTTGAAAAACATAAAGAATACATACCAACCACTGGGAATGACCACTCTGTGCTGTACACCTTAGTCCTTTAATGAGATGTTTGCATGTCCCTCCTTAACTATAATGGTCTTGTTTAAGCAAAATAACATGCATGGTACATACCTACAGCCTCACTTCCTAGAGGATGGACACCATGCCACTCAGTTCTCAGTTTGAATTTTTACACAAATATTACAGGTGTACTGGGCCTCTCAGGCTCAGTATCACTCCGATTTTTATTATGCTCTTTATTATAAGGTTTGATTAAAAAACAAAAAAATAGAACAAACCACCATGTGCACTCCATGAAGATTCAGCCCCTTTGTCATTGGCCCTGACATTTTTTCTGAAGCAATACAAAGATTATTTATATAATCTATTGGCAATAGGTCCTATTAAAACAATTTACAAAACAAGAAATATCAGACATAGATATAGATTGATACATTTATGTACAAACACACACACACACACACACACACACACACACACACACACACACACACACACATACACACACACACACACACACACACACATATATATATATATATATATATATACACACACACACACACACACACACACACACACATATATATATATATATATATACACACACACACACACACACACACACACACACACACACACACACACACACACACACACACACACACACATATGCATATTGTTTTATACAATGTTATGAGACTGTCCAGTTCCAATTTTCTAGACATAGAGTACTCTTTCCTAACCATACTTCATGTCTTCTGGTCTACCTTGTAATTTGCAAGATCTAGTTTCTTTCCAAATCAATAGCATAAGTTCTGAATTAGTATCTGATTTACTAAAAAAATGGGATCACATTCCTATTTATGGATGCTAATGTTCTGTCAACTGAAACCAATATATTTATTAGTCTAACATATTTTTTTATCTGCTAACTAGCAGTCTGAGCAAATTTTCCCCATGAAGAAATTACAAGAACCTGCTGGTTTCTTATCCATCTTCTTTGTTTCACTCTGTGCCTCTAATCATTTCTCTTTAGCTCAATGAGATGATGAAAACATATGCACCCAACTTGTCCCTGGGTTTGCACATGTCCACCCAAGTGATATAGGTCCTTTGTAGAGCCTGGTAAGCATTAAATGGCATGTATTTAATATCATTACATTCTGTGCCAACAGATTGTTGGAAATGCACAATATGAGCTCCAACTTGTGACAAATTTGATTGTGTCAAACAATTGTCATGGTTGGAAATACCTAAAATAGGACAACCTGAACTATTCCTAAGTTCTATCACTTCATCGACAATATGTATCAACCAAAATAAGTCGTACCCACAACTTAAGAAAAAATTAATAACTAATAAGAAAGTTAAATCTGAAATACTTTTTTTGAAGGAACACCAAAAATTGAACAAGGTGACATTATTGCCAAAAACAGGAGCACTTACAATCCGCCACTTCACTCTACTTTACAGGCCTTTAGCACCATATGTGCAAGTCAGTTTAGACAGTTAAATTATGATAATTCAGTTTATTCTAACCTTAACCTCCAAGAAAGGATAGCTCTTTATAATTTAGCATCCAATAAGGAATTATGAGTTATGAAGGCAGACAAGGGGGGCTCGGTAGTTGTTATGGATTCTATTGCATACAGTAGGGCTATTTCTGAAATGTTAAGTGACGAGACAAGTTATAAGATTGTGAGTTATGACATCATTAGGCAGAGTTTTTTAAGAGTGGATTCTATTTTACTTGACTTGTTTTATGAGGGAAGTATTGATTATCCGAAGCTGGTCATATATTCTATAGACGATGCATAGATGACTTGTTTTTTCTATGGAAAAGTGACTATTCTGATTTTCTTCTTTTTGATGAAGACTTAAATAAAAGTACAAGTTTTCTTAAGTTTACAATAGATGGGTTTGGGAAAGAAATAGATTATTTAGATGTTCATTTGACATTTGATAGGTCTATTTCAAAGTTTTCTAGTAGTATTTATAGAATAGCCACCTTTGTTCATCAGTATTTACGTAAAGAGAGTTTTACTCTAATAGTATTAAAAAAGGTGTGGTTAAGGGCCAATTTATTCAACTGAGCCAATTGACTAGTGAACAAAGTGTATTCTTAGCAGAAAAAGAAAAGCTTATACATTTTTTTCTTAAGTAGTGGGTACGACTTATTTTGGTTGATACATATTGTCAATGAAGTGATAGAACTTAGGAATAGTTCAGCTTGTCCTATTTTAGGTATTTCCAAGCATGACAATTGTTTGACATGATCAAATTTGTCACAAGTTGGAACACTAGGCACTAATTACACACTGGCCTTTCCTATACCTATTAAAAATCAAATGGAGAGCATTAGGGCCATTGTGTCTGAAAACTGGAAGTTTTATTTACTCAGCTGTGTGTGACCTTTATTTACTCACAAAAAAGTAGTGAACATAAACAACATTTTAGAAAGGGGTTTGAAAACAGCATAGCAAGTAGTAAGATATAAGACAGGCACATTTCCATGTGGTCACTGTAAGCAATGTAGATATTTGATGAATTGTTCTTCAATAGAATTTAAGCACATACATCGACAGGTATGGGCTAGAGATGTTTGTACCTGCAGTACAACGTGTGTGGTTTGTAGTGCTTTTTGTAACTCCTGTAATTGTTTTTATGTTGAGAAAACCTTTCGAACCTTGAGTAGAAGGATTTATGGAGCACACACTATTAAGAAAACAGATTCTAGCAATGCTTTGGCTCGTCATGCCCTGGTTTGTGTCATCTTTAAAAAGTTTTCTTTTTTAGTCCTTGAAAAGAAGATGAGTATTGATAGTTTTAGTAGGGATTTTAAATCCATGTTAAAATGCAAAGAAAGTCTATTGCAAATAAAGCTGATGGCTGATCGTACACTTGGTCTCAACGAGACCATTAATATAAAATGCTTTTTACAACTTAAATGGTTATAAAGTCATAGCATTATTAATGTTTATCAAGATACATGTTTTTGGCAGATGGGCAGTGTATACATTTTGTTTGTAATATGTTTTAAATGTATATTGTATTTTTGATTATTCATTGGACTCTAAATGTCAGGTGACCATTTGAAATGTTATTTACATTGTATGTTTGCAAGGGTTGATGTTTTTCTGAAAACGAATGAAAGCGCTAAGGATTTGTGTCTGTTTTCTTCCTCCATGTTTTGGTCCACTTTGTCACATTTAAACTATGTTTCTACCCATATCAATTCCATTCCCCACAGTTCCACACTTGACCAAGAGTAATCCATTCTAAGCTGGGATAAAATGTCTTTGGTCATACGCATGTTCTCAGTCCACCCTTCTCCACTCAGTAAAAAGTAAAGATATTGACATATTATGTCAACTACTAGTCCTCCTGCCCCACCGGCACCTGCTATTTTGGTCCAAATGACTTATACTACTTTTCAAATAAAGCATATCCATATATAGAGGCTGTTGCATTGTACTTATGCTACAAAATTCAGAAAAAATGCAGGCTTAGCAAGCAGCTTTCTAGTATCCTAAAGGTACTTGACAAGCTTTTTAAATACCTCTAAACACTATTATGCCCTAATCTCATTGCAGAGCATAACAGCAGCAAGCACCAGCCATTACAGAAAAGTGGCAGAAGCTAAAACACCTTTAAAAGCTGTTAGACACATTTGTCTGCCACACTATTAAGCAAAAAGTGTGTAAGAGAGATACACATGATGTTACAAGCTCTGCCCAGTAAGGCCATATCAAAAATTCCCTGTGAATGTGATGCTGCAGTCTGCTCTTCTTCCCTTCATCTCCCTTACCTGCCACCAGTGCTGCCCAGCCCTGGGAGGTAATACCAGGGACACATAAGGTACAATGATGCACCCAAGCAACTGATTGTCATGAGGGTAATACTCAACTATGTGTTTAATGATTTCAAAGCTGTAGAACATTTTTTATCTTAAATGTTTTTTTTTCCCAGGGAGCTGAGAAAGAATCTCCTGCCATAGCTCTTATTATCTTTTCCTGACATGGATGCAAACATTCAGCTCTCCCACTTTACTTTATTGACCTCTCAAGGTGAATTTTTCAGCATCCATGTCCTGAACACATACTAAGTTTTTGTGACAGGAGTCTCAATCATAATCCTCTGTGGTGTGTATATCATCAGTATCTGTGCATATAATGCACCCACCTTTAAATATTTAGACATTCATACTTATAGACAAAACAATATGGCAGTATTTATGTTACAGGTATGTATACTCACATCCTTTTGGAGAGACATAGGACCTTCTAAAGTTATGCAATTTTTGGGTTAACACACAGTTTTTACAGTCAAAACTAAAGCAGAAAATTGAGGTTCACATAATATATATATATATATATATATATATATATATATATATATATATATATATATATATATATATATATATATATATATATATATATATATATATACCATAAATATTTTTCTAGTGTCTGCTCCTCGATTGTATTTAATGGCATGCCATCTTGATTTCCCTATGGACATTAGTTACAGTAAAAGTGTACCTTTGGCTAAAGTATCACATTGCTATGCAAAAGAGGACCTGAACATGTTCTTACTATGTTAAGTTTTATTATTTGTGGGTCTTTATTTCCCCTCTAATACCCATTCCTTAATCCTGACATATTTTAAAGCCACTATAAAACTGACAGATAATAGATAGAAAGACAAATGGAAACACAGACAAATAAAGTCTAAAATGCATTAAAAAACACACTGCTTACAAAGAAAGATCTCGATATGGACCCAATGCTTAAAGTATTATGAAGAGCTAATATGCTGTAATTTCACATATGTGTACTTCATAAGACACACACACATACACACACACACCACACACACACACACACACACACACACACACACACACACACACACATATATATATATATATATATATATATATATATATATATATGCATATACATTTTAAATACAATCAGGATCCTAATAGCATTCTTTATTATTTCATTTGACATCCATGCAACCATGTTTGTTTCTTATTACAGATCCCTTCAACTGCTTAAGGATCCACATTTCCTTTTATAGGAGAAACGATTTCTGATGTCAGTCTTGAAACTGCTTTCATTTGTGGCTGATAATTTTCTTTACCCAAATGTTTTGTGACAGCCTTGTCTTGAAATGTCATCAATCTCCCACCTCCCATTTTAAATCCAAGAAATCAAAAAAAAAAAACCAGAAAGAAACAAAAGAGACAGCATACACCAGTGTAAAGCAATACACCAAGGACTGGCAGAGAAGCATAAAGCCTAATACTTTTTTCTGCTTACATAGGCACACTATATGCTCTCTCCATCCTGGAGACTGGAGTCCCCCTGATTAACAGAATGGTCCAAATAAATTGAGTTAACACTTTGGTAGTATGTCATATCATCCAGCCTGATTTTACTTCTCTTCTCCTCCTTTCATCTCTATTTATATACATTTAGCTAAACCTTATGTCTACTCTTACCTCCATTTGTTTACAACACTGCTTTTGACATCTTTTAATTTTCTTCACTGCTGTTATATAGTCCTGTTTTATATAGAAGTTTTTGAATGAAAAGGATCTGCTATCTCTACTTAAGATGAACTGTCATGCAGTGAACTCCTGAGAGCAATCACAATTACTGTTTCCTGAACAGAAACTCTATTAGGCTATCACAGATTTCAAACTTCCTCTTTGTCCTACAACTGTACTAAGTTGCTCCCTAACTCTTTAATATATATACAGTTTACAAACATTACTTTCCTGTTATATGTGTCCTGAAACATCTAATGCAAACAGTCTGTAAGAAACAGACAGGACTTTATTTTTGTGGGACACCAAGGACCCTAACTTGTCATTCAAGACATTGGTGTGCTGCCCCAGGAGCTAATCAGAAGGGGGTCTATATCACTTTTTTTGAAAACACAGTCCATCAAATTCCTATTTATTGAACTCAGTAAATCAAAAGCTAATTCAGTGAACAATCTCTTCAGTGAATTTTTCCCCAGGGAAAGGAACTAGCTGGCCATCATCAGGAATTTGCCTTTTCTCCACTGTAGTGTGATCTAGGAGTTGGTATATTTAGTTGGGGTGTGGGAGGCACAGATGCCCACTTTGGGGTGTGTGGGGAGCAAAATCCCCCCATTTTACCGGGTTTTAAATTATGTGATTCTTGTAACAGTCACTAGCTTGGTCCGCTAGTTTCTTTCCCTAGGAAAAAAATTCACTGAAGACATCATTGTCTGGCTTTATCTTTTGATTTATTGAGTTATAAATAGGGATTCGATGGATTGTGTTTTTGATAAAGTGATATAGACCCACTCAGAAGAATAGAATTAAAAAAAGAGAGAGGAAATAGAAATGTTTCTACTAATATTCTGCCCACACATCTATTAAGAACAGTTTGGAGTGGGATCTAAACTAAAAAAAAAATCAATTTTCTTTATCCTCCTACTCCATCCCTTTAAGAGCCTTTATGCACATCTCTATATTGCCTTTGCTAATAAAAACAAATCACTGTGGATCAACTCATTTTTGAGCTCCATAAACAGGGGAATTATGTTTCCTAAGTCTCCTAACTAATCTGGGCTCAGCTGTGTTATCAGAGGTATCTGTCTAGTTTGGGAAAAGCAGAGCAAATGATTAAATTCAGTGCTGCTGTTATCTCTCATGGAAGAGACAGTGACTAGGCACCAGACCAGGGGTGGATTTCCGATTATCCATCCACTGGTCCAAGTTGTGCTTTAAATAGCGTTACACAGGTACTCTGCTTCACATGGATGGGAGTCTGTTCCAGAAAATGAGAATTCTCTGAGAAACATATCTGTCTCTCCAACATGTCGTATTTATCCTGCAAACACAATGTAGTTTTTTTGATCTAGTAGTTCTAATGTTGTTTGTTTTGCAGATATTCAAAAGTTTCTTCAAAGCAGGGTGCAAGTATGCTTTGTATGCCAGGCAAAGCTCACCTATCAGTACTCTGCTTGATACAGACTGAAGAAGTCTGGTCAGGTAAATACCAAATGGGGCATTATAGTCTATAATGGGTCTGATGAAGGTTGAATACAGTGGTACAATGACCTCTCTGGACCTAGATGCCATGTCCTTACTTTTATAAGCTGAGCAATATATAAGGAGTTTCTTACCTTGGACACATGTTGGTCAAAGGCTAGATTACTTTCTACATGAGTTCCCAGATCCTTGACTAGTGAATCAAATTTTATGGGTGCTTTATTTTTGTCATAGTTACTTGTGATGGCTGATGCAAAAGGTACTATAACATATTTCTTGGCATTGAGTTTCAAGCCATGGCTTTAGCACCAAGTATTTGCCTGAATTAGATATGTTTGGTTTATACAGTTTCTTCTACTAACATTCTTGTTATTTTCTCACCTTTTAGTCCTCTTAATCTCTTACAGTTTAAATATCAGCATAAACTCACTCCATTAGAGTTTTGCAACTAGACTGGAGTTCCTTGTGCTTGCTAATGATTTCCCATGTAGTTTGCCTACCAAAAATGACTGAGTACCATGACAAAGAGGGATGAGATACTGACTAGAACGCAAGAGTCTGGGGTTGGATTAGTGACCCAACACTAGAAGTGTTGGGCAGTTTGAGTCTCTGGAGGGGTGAGACTGCATACATTCAAGGTCAAACACAGCTGCACAATCTTACTGGCAAAAAATAGAAGGACCAATATTTGTGTAGAGGAGAAGGGTGGGCTACCTGGAGGCAACATGCCTTGCAGAAGTGAGATGCATCCTTCTTTGACAGCATATTGCACAAAGCCTCCATAGCATGTTGTACATTGTGCACTCAGGTATGGCCAGACAGGAAAATGGAAAACATGTAAACCAACCCAAATGGGTGCCTGGATGATTGATTATCCCTTATGGACATCTTTCACCATAGGTAACAATTAGGCTGACAATGGGTGGAAAAAAGATGCCTAGTAAAATCATGAGCTGCACCATTTCATTGTGGTGTATGTAGCCTGCTCCCCTCAGTGGTCTGAAATCAACAGCAAAGTTTCTTGGCAGTTGATGTACACATTTACACATACGTGGCACATCAGCAGCAGGCTTGCACCATTGTGGCATGTGGTGCTGTTCCTCATAGCATACCATTGATGAATAATATCCTTTAACAACCAGCTATTCAACCCATGTCCCAGTACAGCTAGGCCATGCTGCCTATTGAAGTTATCAAGCCAAAGTCATTGTGTCACTGATGATCTGCAGAAAATCAATCAACCAATAAATAAACATAAATAAATAAATAATGAATTGCTAATTTTTCAACAACAGGCATGTGATACAGCCTCAGGGTATACATTAAGCAACCAAATATAATCCCCTCCTCCACAATATTGCAGTGCAAAGTTTAATATGAAACAATTTGCTAATACTGAACAGTGCAAATAGATATTCACAAGGTAAAAAAAAATTGTAACATATAATGCTGTGTATACAATGGCTGAAAAATATAGTATCTGACTGTTAATCATGTCAATAATATGGGAACAGACACTGGATGTTTAAAGTCTAATTTGTGAATTGATTTCTTTACAGTATTAGAATGCAGAACCCATCATTAGGCTGTATTGTATAGTATAGCAATAACCCATGCCTGGGTGTGGGTAATGCTGGATTTACCCACGGTTGGTGTGGTTTGGTCATGAGGGCAAAGCCCGAGTGGCCAAACAAAGCCAACCGTGGGTAAATCCAGCATTACCCACACCCAGACGTGGGTTATTGCTATCATACAATGACATTATTTAAGGGAAAAAAAATTACTTTTCTTAAATAATGACATTGTATAATGCCTCCTTGCTGCCCTTCTGCAGCTGTCTGGTATTCTGCGGCAGTTCTGATGTACTGCGCATGCGTATGCCTACACAGTACATCAGAGCTGTGGGCAAAAGCAATGGAGAAAGCAAGATCTCTGTTGCTTTTTACAAACTGTTTTGTTATGTTAAATGGGTTTAACATAGCGAGACAGCTTTAAAAAAAGCAAAGGAGAATCTCTGTTGCTTTGTTTAAAGCTGTCTCGCTATGTTAAACCCATTTAACATAGCGAGACAGTTTTGAAAAAAGCAATGGAGAAAGCAAGATCTCCGTTGCTTTTTACAAACTGTCTCGCTATGTTAAAGGAGTTTAACATAGCGAGACAGCTTTATGTAGTATATCTCTGGACTGCGTTTTCAAAAAACTGATATAGACCCCCTTCTGATTAACTCCTGGGGCAGCACACCAATGTCTTAAATGACAAGTTAGGGTTCTTGGTGTCCCACAAAAATAAAGTCCTGTCTGTTTCTTACAGACTGTTCCATTAAGAAAAACTGGAACTTAGTGTTTAACAGAGAAATTAAGCAAATTATTGGTGATTACCCTAGAGTTATTTTTAGTAAAGGTAAATCAATTAAAAAATCTACTGGAATCAAATATGTTGAAAAACAAGGTTTTAAACTCATTAAATATTATGAGTAAGTGTGGACATTGTAGTTATTGTAGGTTTATAGATGAAGAACTCTATATTGTGGTTGAAGGTTTTGACAGGACAATTGAATGTTCAGGTAGATACAATTGCTATAGTGTTAGAGTAGTTTATTTATCTACCTGCACAGCATGCAATGCACTTTACATTGGTAAAACCAACAAGAAATTAAAAGAAAGGATAACAGAACATGTATATGATATTAAAAAAATAAACCCACCAGTGCCCTGAACAGACATTGATTAGAATATATTGATTTTAAGAAATTTGTATTCTTTATTATTGAAAAAGTGCTAATGTCTGACACAGGTGGTGATGCCGAACGTTTCTTAGAGATCGAAGAATTAGTTTGGCAGCTGGGGCTTTATCTCATTTGCCCTGGGTCTCAGTGATAATATTTCTATTAGTAGTATGCTCAAGATGAGAGCCAACAAGCTCTGATTGTTTTAGATTATGTATTCACTATAATTTTTGTTTATATTTATTTATTATTTTTGTATTAAAAGTAGATATATATTTTAATATTTCAATTTCCTATGTGATTATGTACATGTTGTAGCACAATTCTATTTAAGATAGTTGTCAGGTTAAGGAGTTAATTAATTAGATATTTTAAATGGTTCATGGACATTATGTTTAATTGAAGATGTATTGTGTTTAACAACGCTGATGAAGTCTGTGGATTACAAACAAAAGTGCTTAGTTGTTTTTATTATTAAATTTGTGTAGTCTTTGCACCAAGTGTTCCATTTTTCCTTTTAGTTTATACTTTTTTTTCAAGTTCTTTTGGTAACTTTTTAATGAGCTGCTTCATCTGCCAAGGGTACAGGTTTGAATCTTTCTGTCTTCCTTTGCCTATTGTGTGACCTGTGCAAGTCACGTAACCAGACATTGCTTTGAAATAGAGTGGATGATAGATGGAGGAGCATAATTTTCTCTTCACTCATTATAGATTGACAAGGGGATATGCTGGAGTCAGTCAGGAGACACACTGGGGAAACTCAAAGCAATGTCCCATAAATGCTGCTCATTGAGCTGAATGCTTAAAAAAAAAAAATTGGAACAGCAATACAGCGGTTAAGATGCAACCTGACCATATATGAGGCTCACACACACACACTCACACACACACACACACACACACACACACACACACACACAAATGCCTTAATCAAGGTCGATGATTGAATACAGCAAATTACTGAGTTTAGATATCCAAATATTGACATAGATATTTCACATAAAGTTGATAAAATAAATAGAACAGTTGCTGGCCATTCATTGACTGTTTTTTTCATGTTTTGAAAGGTCAGCCAAAAATAAGAGATAGCAAAGGCAGTACAGGTAGAGAAGAAAGCATAAAGGGACAAAAGTCTTGTAAAATGTCTAAAGGACATGCACAGAGTTCATGAAGAATTTTCTATCTTCTGAAATTTTGGTAAAGATGTAGCTTTTTCAGTATTTCCTCAAAAGCATACCAGGCATTTGCCTGGCCTGTTCTTGTGTGTCTCAGTCTCGTAGACCACCCATTCTAGGTGCACATTGGCTTTGTCAATCTTAACTTGGCTACAGCAGCTTTGGAGTTTTGTACTCCATGAGGGACATGTTGCCCCAAATGTGGAACAGCCTGAACCTGATATATACTGCTTGAAGGGTGTCTTCCAAAGAGTGAGTTTGCCACTCCCCCAGGCTACATAAGTTTTGCTAGCAGGACAATGGGATTTTTGTTTGAATTTGAAGCTCTGTTAGTGATCATACCAGTGGGGGTACTTATAAGTAGAAACTGAATGCTGAATAAAGAAATTGCAAAGCATTAGAGTCACTTAAAATGAGACCTTCAACTTCCCACCTGCATGATTTAGAATGAGACTGTAACCTTGACAAATATAAGCTAATTCCTGCATGAGCTATTTTTTGACAATACTGGCAGACTATGTCATGAAAAATTTTTAACAGTAGATATGGAATTAAAAAGCCATGTGAGTTTTGTCATGGGTTGTGTTGATAACCTTCTGTGTTCTGATATGTTTTTGACTACTTGATATGACCTCTTTGTGACAGACATTAAATTATTATTAAAGTCTTTCCCTATAATAACTGGAGTTTATATGGGACATAGCTTTAAAATGTTAACAATGAAATTAGAAAAAAAATGATGGTCTGTCTTCATTTTGGTAATAAATGTTAAATAAAACAATGCTGCCTAAAGTGGTAATTCACTTAGACATTACCTACCTTCCTTCCTTATTTTTATCACATCTTCTAGCTTCTATCTTAAACTGGCTTAATCAGGATAGAAGCTTTTCTTTCACATGACTTATATAGATTGAATATTTTATAACTGGCATCTAGCAACCTGAGTTTCCTGAGCAAATATTATAGCTGCACCAATTTTCTTTATAAATCTATGAAAATTATGTTTTAAGTGTACAGTTTATGAATTTGCAATTTATGCATTGGATGTGAGGAAAAAAGTGTCAGTAAAGGACAGTGCAGAGGATTCCTTGTTTATTAGTATAACTGAGAAATGTAAGAGCTGACCCAGTAGTTTGGGATTTGGGAACTTGCGTAGACCATGACCTATCTTTGGGCCAACATGTTTCTATTAATGTAAGAAAGTCCTTCTATACTGCATAGCATATAAATAAAGGGATTGTGTCTAGTTCTATGGGGTGTCATTGCCCTCCTTTACTCAGCCCTCATTGGGCCAGTCTTTGAATATAATGCTCCCTTTGACATGTATCAGTCTAGATACATGCAACAACTGAAACATCCACAAATATACCTTACTAAAAGGCAACAAGACCTAAACAACATTTCCTACATGGATTGATGCATAGCCCTGTCACTATACTTGGCATCCTACAGACTGCTAAGGTGTGACCTGTCTGGCATAAAGGCATCTTTTCACCCATTACTGATGGATTTACTGCACATCAGCAAATCAAATATCATCAGCACTACTCATGTCTATGGATCTAAACATTGTCTGCAACATCAATGGAATGGTTTGGAAAGAGTTATATTTCACAGAGGATATCACTGCTGTAGAACAGACTCCCTATCCACAAAAAACAAAATTCATTCCTGCCCATTTTCAAGTGCAGCTTAGAGCTATGGATGGGAAACAGAAAATTTACCCCAGGACTGCCCCCGTTGTACTATTAATAGACAGAGGCAGCTCCTAAATGCTTTATCCCTTGCACAGGTCCCCACAAATTTATCTATGATATGATCACAGTTATTCTTATTAGGGGTAATATAAAATTACTGACCATGGGATAGGTAAGACCAATCTATAACCAAAATGGAATAGGTTATTTCAAGCATCAAAAGGGAAATTGGCCAGGTTTAAAATGGTCTGCAAAGGCAACTAGCCTAGCACTTACCTAAGAACCTATGAACCTATATGACTAACAATAGCCAACATATCTGGTACTATAAAAACAACAGCCAAAGTATCTGGCACTGTAAACAAATATAGCAAACATGCTCCAAGAGAAACAACAGAATAGAAGTTTATTTAATGCTTTCATTCATGTATAACATAATTTTCTGAGAATGATAAATGCACACCCAGTCAACCTTAAATACAAGACAATATCGCATGACCTGTATAATACATTTGATCTAACTAGAGCAATAAAACTAACACCTAGGGCTAGATTCCAAACAAGTTGCTCTCAGTGTAAGACTTGCTCTCATTGCACGTGACAATACTTCAGTGTAAGACCTGTCTATAAACAGGCTAACACCAGGGGCCAGATTCTAGAAAACCTGCTCTCAGCCTGTCATCACTGTAAGTGGTCACTTACACTTACAGCAAGTCTTTTGGAATCAGATGCATAATAACGTAGATAAATTGGTTACAAGTTTTATATGAACAAATCATCCTATTTACACAAATACACACACACACACACACACACACACACACACATATGTATATATACATATATATATATATATATATATATATATATATATATATATATATATATATATATATATTTAAAAAATTAGATTTTAATGGATCCATTTAAACCAAGTAATTTATTGGCTTGCAAATTCAATTGACTAAAATTCTTCCTCTGTTCATCCATGTTCTTGCAATCACCTTCCCTCATATCCAGGGAGACACTATCCACTGCAAAATATGAAGTTTAATATGATCTGAATGATTTTCTAGATGTTTAAATAATGCATTGTCATCCTAGATGTCATACAATATAAAATACTTCACAGAAATCACAAAGAGCAATAAATATAACACCACTGGAATTACATGTATAGTGGCATTTGACATAAATAACTATATTAAAGTGAGGTATTAACACAAATTTACTATGGAGAATAAAGCAACACACTGTAGTAACCGCAGCCATATGTCCTGCAGCTCATCCTTTTCTATCATAGATGACAAGCAGGCGGGGTATTTTGTTTAGATGCTTTAGTACATGGAAACACATTAAGATGGATAGCAGCATCATAAAATTCAAACAAACTGGCTAACAGATAGACCTTACATACATTGTGCTTACGTCTCAACAGCTTACTACAAAATGGCAGTCAGGCTCACACATGCTCAGTATTTATACACATGTGCAAGTCCATAGGTAGCCTCTTAACGATATATACAAGCACATTGATCTACATCCTCCCTCTTAAAAAGACTGCCCTTTGTAAAAACAATATTAGAGCTAGACATGCATTATTAAAGACACTAGAAATAAAACACAATGTGCATGTCCAAGTTGCTGTGTATCTGTTAAATGGTTTAGAGTTACAATCAAATCTTGTAACATAACAATCTGGACTAAATTTAGCAACAGGGACACTCATTGGTGAACAACTCATATCAGGAACATCTGGATTTGTCACTGGAATGGGAATATTTTCTGGAACTTCTTCAGGAATTGGAACACTGAACAACTCACTCTGAGATAAAGAGTCTTTCTCACAGGCTACATGCTGTAGTATAGGCTCAGGCACTGGTACTATATGTTTTCAATTTCACCTAAACTCCGCTCCTTGTGATTTCACAATGTATGATCTTGGCTCTTGGCAAATACTCTTCACGATACCAATCCAAGAATAACCTTTGGATGTTTGCATCCTTGCCACTTCACTTTCTCATAATGGATTGAGTGGTTTGCTGGTTTTATCATAGTAGAACCTCTGGATTAGACCTTTCTTCAACAGATTGGCTTTCACTGACTTGTTCTTGACGCATGGGACCGATAATAGACTACTGATTGGTAATGTGGTTCTGGTTTGTCTCGTCAGAAGTCTCTGAGCAGGTGAACCAAGATGTTTATCATGAGGAACATTTCTGAGATTCAGCAGATTCAAGAAACATCATTATTATCTTATTTTGCCTTCTCTAGTAACTGTTTTGCACTTTGAACTGCATGTTCTGCCAAACCATTTGACAGAGGGTACTCAGGGCTATTTGAGATATGAGTAAAGTCCCATTCTTTATGAAATCTTTTGAATTGTTGTTTTTTAAACTGCGTGCCATTGTCAGTAATAACTTTGTGCAGATTCGTCCATGGTAGCCCGGGAATCTGGTTTAGCTGAAGTGGTTCCTTCTGCTGATGTTGCTTTGTACTACTGCACATGGAACAAGATAAAAGTGCTCTCTCAATATCTTGTGACATAGAAGGACAAAATACTAGCTCTCTCACCCATCTTTCAGTAGACTCTGTTCTTGGGTGACCATGATGCAAGATCGTACGGTACTCTGGTTGCAAGGACTTTCAGACCTTTCATAATGATACCTTTGTCAGACAAAATTTTATCTCTGTATGGAAAATAAGATCGCACTTCTTGAGGTAAACTGGATTGCTTTGACAGCCATCCTTGATTGAAGAAGTGGTTGAGCCTCTGTAACACTGGATCTGTAGCTGTGTGATCTCTCAGCTCATCAAGATGTGTGGAAGAAAAATTTCTCACTTCCATGACTTCAAAATCAAGGTTCTCATTCTCAGCAAGATAAAGATGTTTGCCTTTCTTGTAGACAGGTTTGAAATTATACTTTTGCAATCTCTGCATCATGCATTGCAGTCTGGCTGGAGCTGAATGCATAGGTTTTCTCAAGATAGTGACTAGTGGTCGGTGGTCTCTTTTAATCTGAATAGGTCTACCATAAACATAATAATGGAACTTTGAACAATGCAAACACAATTGCCAAAAGCTCTTTCTCAATTTGGGCATATAGCATCTCAATTTGGGGAAGAGTTCTCAATCCATAGGCAACAGGTCGATCCTCTTATAGAATGACTGCACCAAGACCAAATTTCAAAGGCTCACAGGAATGTGCAACTGGCTTATGAACATCATAATATCTGAGAGTTGGTGGACTAGCAATTTTCTGTTTCAGGACATCAAATGTTCTTTGGTGTTGCTCTAATCAAGACCATGCTACATCCTTGCGTGTCTGCTCTCTGAGTGGTGCTGATAGTTAGCTCAGGTCTGGAATGCACTTGTCTAGATAATTAACCATGCCAAAAAATATTGCAGGGCTTGAATATTGTCTGGAGCTGGCATCTCGAGAATGGATGTTTGCTTGGAAGTCTCTGGTCATAGGCCTGTACTAGTAAATAAATGACCAACATAAGTAACTTCTTGTAGCCTGAATTTGCATTTCAGTGGGTTGAGCTTCTGATTCACTTGATGTGCCCTTTTCAGAACTTTTCTGAGGTTTCTGTCATGTTCAGCTTCATCATGATCTCCTACTAGTATGTCATCTACCATAATAACACAAGGATACCCAGAAAAAATTTGCTCCATTGCATGTTGAAAGACTTCACTTGCAGAATTTATCCCAAATGGCATTCTCAAAAATCTGTAAATTGCAAATGGAGTACTAAATGTAGTGAGCAATGAGGATTTCTTGTCAAGCTGAATTTCCGAAAATGAACTCTGCATCAAAGACAGAAAAAACAGTGGCATTTGGCATCAAGTCTGCGACTTCTTCGACCATGTGCATTGGATGGTAAGGTCTTTTTAGTGGTTTGTTCAAATCTCGTGGATCAAAACATATCCTGATGTCATCTGAGCTTTTCTTATGAGCTACCACCATGGAAGATACCCATTCAGTTGGAGTTGCAACTTGGCAAATTACACCTTGTTGCACCATTTTAACTAACTCGGCTTTCACTCTGTCCTGCTTGGCTATTGGAACTTTATGTGTTTTTCCTGATAACTGGAATGACCTCTGGGTCTAACTTCAAGTAGTACACAACTGAAAGTTTGCGTAGTTTGTCATCAACAAGCTCAGCATATGGGGAAAAAATGCACTAGGTGAAATTAGAGTAGTGGTCTTTTAAGCTAATATGGTGGACTGTCTTATTAAAGGAAAGAAGTCCCATTTTCAAAATGTCTCTGTGCCCTAATAATGATTAGACGTGCCTCTTGACTACATAGAATAACAAGTCATTCCTTTTTCCAGCAGATTAACATTGAAAGCACTACTGAGCCTTCCATTTGAATTTCTTCAATTCCATAAGCAACAAGCTTCACACACCTTGCAAATCAAGCCTTCCTCCATGACAAACTCTAGCAAATGTTTCTATTGACATAACATTGCCTGTCAGTTTGGGATGATATGCTCGACAAGCCACGATGCTTTGCTAGGGATGGCTTGCACCTGTCAACCCTGGGCTTTTGGATATTGGCAAAGGCTCTTGCCACCCCCATAGTGCCTTTTTTAGGCAAGGCTCAAAAGACAAACCCACCTCCATAGGTATCACAAGGGATAAGAAACTAAGAGTAATGCTACTCAACGCCAGAAGTCTAAACCTCAAGATGCACACACTCGAAACTCTCCTTAGCATGGAGAACATCGATATCTGTGCAGTAACAGAAACCTGGTTCAGGGCTCCTGAGAGCACCCCAGCACTACCAGGTTATACCTCATACCATGCTTTTCGGCCCAAAAACTTGGACCGAACCAAAAAAGGAGGGGGAGTATCGATATTCATCAAAGATACCCACACCTCTAGGTTGGTGGCAAAGCACGAAGCATCAGAGACTATCCATGTGCAACTAACAGTGGGTAAAACTGCCTTCCAGTTTATAGCCTGCTACAAACCACCCTCCCAAACCCAGGAACCCCACTCGGCCTTCCTGAGAACACTGGAAAATATGAAGGTCTCTCCAAACACCATTATATTGGGCAACTTCAACTACCCAAACATAGACTGGGAGCATTACTCTAGCTCCAACACCCTAGCCCAAAGGTTCCTTGAATTTATAAACTCAAATGCTATGGAACAACTTGTTACCTCTCCCACAAGAGGGGAAAACATACTGGACCTGATAATAACCAACATGGGGACTCTATGCTCCAGATCAGAAGTGTATCCCTCACTGGTAAAATCAGACCATAAACTAATCTCACTGGATATTCACATCCCAACCCCACCCCCTGCCCAGAAAACCACAATGAAAAACTTCTCTAAAGCAAATTTCACACTCCTCAAAACCGAGGTGGAATCCTTCAAAGCCCCCGGGCCTGTGGAAAATACGTCCCAGACCGCAGAATCCTTTATAAATGCATTCTATGAACACCTTCAGGAATGCATGGATCATGCGATCCCAAATAAAACCAAGACCCAATCCTCCAAAGGCAGATGTCCTGTCTGGTGGACCCCAGCCATAAACAAACTATACAATAGAAGGAGGAAGCTACTAAATGATAGAGCAAAATCCCAAAAAGGGAAGGCATCACTGATCAGTATTAGCAAAAAACTATGGGCACTCATAAAATTGTCTAAGACCAGCTTCGAGAAAAATTGCACAGGACACTAAGGATAATCACAAGGCTTTCTTTAGTTATGTTAGGAACCTGGGTGGTAATTCCCAGATATGCTCAGAATTAGTCCAAAATGACAAAAAATACACTGAACCCACAGACATTGCCAACATCCTAGCTGACAGGTTCAGCGCAACCCCCTCCCCACCAAAAGGGAAATATCTATCCCAGCAGAGTGCTGCCCCCCTGACATCTCAGATGCTCAGGTAAGAGCCGCGCTCTCCAAAGCAAAAAACACAGCATCAATGGGACCAGACGGTGTCCCGGGCTGTGTCCTACATGAACTCCAAGAAGAGCTAAACCCAAACATAAAACTACTGTTCAATCTCAGCCTTACTACAGGAAATGTGCCCAAAGAGTGGCGTACGGCAACAGTGGTCCCTCTCCATAAAGGTGGTGCCTCAATGGATCCTGGAAACTATCGCCCCATAAGCCTGACTAGCTTGGTCTGCAAAGCTATGGAAAGGATCATCATGGACCTCATAAATAAAGATATTGGGGACCTACAGACACTGGATCCTACCCAGTTCGGCTTTGTTAAGGGCAGATCCTGCCTCTTAAACCTGGTTGATTTCTTTGAAACAGTCACCAAGGCCATTGGCGAGGGGAAGGTGGTCCACACAGCCTACCTGGACCTCGCAAAAGCCTTCGATACAATACCCCACTCGGGCATTATAGATAAGCTCACCAGCTTAAATATAAACCCCTATGTCACTAGATGGATTGCAAACTGGCTCAAGGACAGAACCCACATGGTTAGAATTGCTGGAGCCAGGTCAGACTCCAAACCAGTTACAAGTGGTGTCCCACAAGGCTCAGTCCTGGGACCTCTCTTGTTCGGTATATATTTCTCGGGGGTGCAGGCCAACACGGAAGGACTGTGGCTGACCAAGTTCGCAGATGACTGCAAACTGGGTGCCATAATCGACTCTCCAGCTGACACAAGCATCCTCCAAAAGGGCCTCATAGAAACAGACAACTGGTGCCAGAGCCATGGCCTCAAGCTAAATGCCAAAAAGTGTATAGTCATCCCCTTTGGCAAAAACAAAGTGCCCACAAATTACCACATAGGTGGTAATCCATTAAGTACAGAAGTAGTAATTAGGGACCTGGGGACCCAAGTTGATAGCAATATCTCATTTGGCAACCACGTGGCCAAAGTGGTTAGAAAAACATTTTATATAGACCACCTAATCATGAAGGGATTCACATCTAGATCAGGAGAGGTCATCATTTTATTTTATATTTATTTTATTTTATTTTACATTTGTTAACCGGGCTAGTCTGGCTGGATACATGTCCATTTTCAGCAGAGGCCCGAGGAGAAAAGCTCCACTATCAGACTAAGACAATACATGAGGAATACTTTACTAAATAAATCAATTTTTTAAAAAACAAAAACAAAATGTACAAAGACAAAATACAGTTTGCCTGGACTAATTTAAGTAGGTAACAAACAGAGTTCACATTATGTGGCTGAGGAGTTAAGCTCAGGCACAAAAATATAAAGTTGAGTTAAGGATATCTGTAGTAAAGCTAAATAATTTAATCATCGGTCAGAAGGCTAGAAGACAGATTCGGTAGTTAGCAGAGGGAAAGAAACTGATGGTTACAAGTGTTAAAAAAGCAAGTTAGAAGGTAAACAGGTAGATAGGTAGTAAAGCTATGGGAAAAAGGGGAGAAAAGATAGATAGAAATTGTGGATAGAATATGGTTACGTAGGGTAAAAGTATTTTAACATAGATAAATGTTAAGAAAGTCAAGTTGAAAAGGAGAGTGAGGAAGCAGGATAGAGATGAAATGCTATGGTAGTAGGATAAAGATGGTCTAGGTATGGCTGGAAAGTAAATAGAGAGAGGATGGCTATACGGTGAAGTAGGCAATAAGATTGGAGAAAAGAGTGAAGGTCCAGTGAAGGGGGCTGAGGATGTTAGTCTAGGTAAGAAAGGGAGTGGAAAGAATTGCGGATAGAATATGGTTACGTAGGGTAAAAGTATTTTAACATAGTTAAATGTTAAGAAAGTCAAGTTGAAAAGGAGAGTGAGGAAGCAGGATAGAGATGAAATGCTATGGTAGTAGGATAAAGATGGTCTAGGTATGGCTGGAAAGTAAATAGAGAGAGGATGGCTATACGGTGAAGTAGGCAATAAGATTGGAGAAAAGAGTGAAGGTCCAGTGAAGGGGCCTCTTTGCTCATCCCTCATCAGGCCCATAATTGAGTACAATGCCCCTTTTGGGATGTACCTTACCAGACATCTGCAGCAACTGGAAAGACCCCAAAAGTACCTCACCAAGAGGATCAAAGGGCTCAAACAGATGCCATATGCTGCCCGGTTAAAGAAACTCCAGCTCTACTCAGTGGCATATCGCCTGTTCAAAGGCGATCTGTGCCTGACGTATAAAGCCATGTCCATCCCGGAATTAATGGACATGCTGCACCTCAGAAAATCCAAATCCCATCGAGCTACGCGCTCGAGAGACTTGAACCTCAGCACTGAAATAAATAGGACATGCTGGAGGGACAGATTCATAACCCAGAGGCTCCCTTCACTCTGGAATAAAATCCCAGTCTAGGTTAGGCAGAGTCCCTCATTGACTCTCTTCAAGAGGAATCTTGATGAGTGGATGGGAGATCGTAGGTTTACCCCGGGTATCACTTCTGTGTCACTGTTAGACAGAGGCACAGTATACTAACCTCGAAAAAGGGCATAGCAAAATAAATTTAAAATGGGTGGCGAAAGCCAAACACATTCTGGCTAGGCTTATAAATGCCCTAGGGCAGATAGCCTAGTATGAACCTATGAATCTATGAACATATTGCACTTGGAACCTGTGTCAACTTTGAGCTCTGTGGGTTTGACACTTACCTGAACCATGCAACATACTTCATTCTTTGCCCTTAAATCTACTGCATTAACTGTTTCATGAAGCACTAACACACCATCCACATAGAGAGTAGGGTTGCAGCTTTCTAAATGATCAACTCACTTTTTAAACTGTTCCCTCTTAATAAAAGTATGTGTGTCTTTTGATTTACAAACCTTTTGAAATGATTCCACTTATTGCATTTGTGGCATTGCTAAATATTTTCCCTTTTAGATGTATGACTTCCTCCCCAATTATGACAGTTGGCAATGAAACTGGGTTAGGGACCATGCTTTGAGTTTGCTGACTCACTGTTATGCTTCACTGAGACTGTGTAAATTCTGGAATTTCCTAGAAAGTTCTGTGGTGTACCAGTGAGAGCTTCAGGGGCTACAGTTGCTGCCATGTGCTTGGGCCTGTTTCTTTTAATTACATGCTGCATGCTAGCAACATGAGCCTTATCACTGTGCCATCTGGAGCTATTCTTGTTTGTAAGCATATTTGTGTGCTTTTCTGTGAGTTTGTATATCTGACAAATCTCAGTGGCCTTATCCAAAGTTAAATCACTGTCACAAACAAAATCTTTCTTACAACATCATCTTTAATACCACACACAAGTCTGTCTTTTATCAATTCATTCCTTAAATCACCAGATCTGCACATTTTAGCCTTATTTCTCAAGTCGGTTATACATGCTGCAAAAGTTTCACTAGGTTTTGATCCCTTGTGTACAAGTGCCTTTCCATTGTAACATTTGTCTGGGGGGGTTACACATTTGTCTGAATTTACATTTTAAGCACTCAGGGCCCTCCCTTGACTCAGCCCGTACAACAAAATGATAGTTTCCCCTCTCCTCTATAGATAGCAGCTGCATACACAAATGAACATTCCCTTTCTATGGCTTCTGACCCAACTAAATTAAGCAGAATAAATGCCTTTGTATGGTCATCTTTATCAGAAAATGCAGCATGTATGAAAATGTTGTACTCTTGTTCAAACACTCTCCAGTTCTCAGCAATATTACTGTCAAACACAAGTGCACTAGGTTTTCAAAATCCGTCTGCCATGCCCACAAAGTATACACAAACACATTGAAAATATGTCCCTTGTAATTATGTAGAAACAAACTGCTCTGTGAGCTTGTAACAACATTCAAATGCACAATAAACTCTTCAAAATACTTTACTTTGTGAAATATGCTCTGTAATGGCTGCATTCTGTGAAATAACTTTACTGTAACACTGCACAAACGTGAACACTTCATATACTTCTGATAACTCGGATATCTTTGATTAATACGAAAAATATGGATTCACTAAACACATTAAAAATGTGGTCATTTCCTCTTATTGTATTCATTTTATGCAATCAGGCTTAATTTCAAACATTTTCTGCAGTAATTGGAATATTTTAATCAATATCATACATACCGGTTTATGCGAATATCATTTAGAACCATTCTGCATACCAATAGTGCTGAGCAAGTTTTAATATCTAAAATTCATTTCTGACCTGTTTTGCAAAGTATGAACATTGTAGGGGTGATTCACTCATATATTCCACCAACTGCAAGCAAGTGCCTTAAGTCATTTTAGCCATGCTGCCTCTAACACCATGTTGTTTAGACATGTCACTTTTGACTACATGTCCTTTTAGACATGCCACTTGTGACACCATGTCGCTTGTCCTTCACTATCATAGATGACAAGCAAGTGGGGTATTTGTTTAGATGCTTTAATACATGCATACATACATACATACATACAAGTGCTCAGCATTTATACAATTTTGCAACTCCTTGGATAGCTTCTGATAGATACATACTCACACACTGATCTACAGGTCCCCACAACCTTACTACTAAAAGTAGGCTTAGTGATGGAAGCATCATGCTGTAAGTTATTCTTAATAGTCTTAGTTCTTGTGTAAAGTATGGTTGGTTGTTCCTCAAATAAATTATATAAATCTACATTACCTTTAATAATTTCCCAATTATTTCTCCAGATATTAGAAATGTATGCAGCATCTACAGTCATATCTAAATGAAAATGTTTAATGATTTTTTTCTTAACATCCATAGTTTCAACATTTGTCCTAACCCATCCCTTTAAAATATTGTAGGGACATATGTCTTTTCTGTTTTTAATTATAAAATCACCTGTTTCTGACAACATTCTTTCATTATAACCTCACTACTTAAGTGTTTGGCCATTGCAACGTCTTGGTTAAAAATATTATCATCTATTGTGACTCTAGAAAGGTGAATAAATGAGGTTTGGCAACGAACTAAGTTGTCCAGGGACATCTTCAGGAGGGATTCGATTGATAGTAGTGGGAGTTAGGTGGACTGGGGGAGATGAAAGGGTTAAATGGAGGGAGGAATGATTGGGAGGAAATGAGGTAAGGGTGGGGAGGAACTTAAGGGGTTTAGACAAGTGTAGCTGGGTAAGTAATTACATTTTGGTGTGAACTTGCTACTGCAAGTATGATGTCCATGATGACCAGTGGGTACAGTGCAGTAAGTAGGCCTTGGGCTTTGATGGAAGGGGGTAATGTTTGGTAAGTAGCCATGATTTGTGTGAAGTGTTTGGGGATGGCATGGATGTGGAGTTATTATTTGTTATCATTTTGGTTTAGGTAGTCTGGGCATGTGATAATAATTAGTGAGTATATGATGGATGGGGCAACATCACTTTGCTGGGCCTGGGTTTTCAGTGTTATGTGGTAGGTGTGGGAAGGAGTAGTGGTGTATACTCAAGACAGGGCTTAAGTAGTCTGATCAGTGGTGGTGGGGTGGTTATATGCTGGGTTTTATTGTCGACAGTGGTGGAGAGGTACTTGATTTTCTCTCTCTCTCTCGCTCTCCCCATTGTTCCTCTTAAATTAGTAGTTTCAGTTGGCATGGAGCAGATAGTAAGAGAATGGGAAGCACGATTTACCATGTGGCGAAACTGTTGCAGTAAGCTATGGTCGGTAACTCTGTGCTGTTTCGTAAGCTTGACAGACTGACTGCAGTGGGCAGGAGCAGAGAGCGAATGTCTTTTCTAGGCGGTACGTTTGCATTTGGAGTTGCTGGTTACTTCTGCAGGTAAGCTTTACTAAGCTCAGTCTTGTGAAACCCCTGCATTTTCAACCAAATACAGGGATAGCGGAGGTCAGGTAAGCTCATCATTAGAGGTAATCGTAATTTTGTTCTCTTCGTTTTCACAGCAGACAATCCATCAGGGCCTGTGGTGGCTGGTTGATCAGTGTTGAAGAGGCAGTGACTTGCAGAGAGCTGCAGTCTTTGTCTGATTTGTTTATAGGTGTGCGGAGAGACTGGGACAAATTTTAATTCCCAGATTTGTAAGTACTTGATTTTGTTGTGTGCTGCAGATGGAATTGCATTTGATTTTCTGTGTGACTGCTCATTGTTGAACAGGGCAGAATACAGATAGGAGGTAGTGGGGGAACATGAGGAGGAGGTATGTTGGGGCAGGGTGAAGCTGGGTGGGAATTGTTTTTGGGGAGTAGTACAGGATACCACAGTTGAGGTACAGTCAATTTCAAGGTAGTGATGACTTCTGAAGGCAGGTTGAGTTTGATAGGATAGGGTAGGTATACAGGTATGTTGGAGGGGTGTTGGAGGAACTGGGGCTTTGCGGTTAAGCAGAAATGGGAAGTCTTAAGCAGGGCATGGTTTAGGCTTGCTGTTGGGAGTTTAGGGTACCTTTTTTTAAAAAGGCTAGATGCATTTGGACTAAGAAGTTTGGGGATATGAATATTTAGTAGATTTGAGAAGTTTGGAGTTTTGTTGGGGGGGTTAGAGAGTGTGTCCTAGGAAGTCTGCCTGTCAAGGGTTCATGTGTGGTCCAGCATCAACAGCCATTGGGAGAGGTTTATGGCATGTTTTCTTTGCTCAAACACTAGCTTAGATACATTGTAGAGCCACCTGGATCTTGTTAGAGGAATAATTAATGTCATTGATTTCAAGTTAAAGGTGAACACATTTACAGAATGGTGTAGGCATACTAATGGTATACCATCACACAGTAACAGCTTTAATTGGGAAACTTAAGCAAGTTATAAAAAAAAAGAAAAGAAAAATGGAGGGGGAGTAAAAGGGGAGTCCTAAGTCATAATTACATTGAAGAATGTTGATTTAGGGTGTATGGAGGTGGGTCTCCTTGATAGCATGCAGGTTAAGACATTGTTTTTTGTTGCAGTGAAATTACAGTTTCTTTCTTTTACAGATCCATGATGAAGGTGCTTACAGTGGACATTGTGCTGGTGGCTGGAGTCATGGGCAATGAGGTCATAAAGGACATGCACAGAGTCACAGTTGCATATCTGAAGATGTTGGAGGCACAGAATTTCAGGCTGACACAGTAAATGAGTCTGCATTCTCCAGTAGCTGAAGGAAGTGGGTTTGGCAGGTGATGCATTCTGCAAGACGTGTTTGTAGATTTGGAAGGTGGAAGCAGTCTGGGTCTGAAGAAGGGAGTTTGGAGAGTGATGGATTTGACAGGATGGATGTTACTGTTCTGACTGTATCAGTTGCAGAAGACATTCTACTCACTAGAGAGGCATAATGGGGCCACAGAGCATGGTTAGAAGTGAACCATGGTTAGTGATTTCCCGGAGTGGATGTTTTGGTGGTACAGTGGGGTCAAGGGTAATCCTATTAATTTTAGTTTCATTAAGGCGCACTTTCTTTAATTTCATTAAGGCACATTTCAGTGCTGGTAGGTTAAGGCATGGAGTTGATGACGGTGATCTAATGTAATTTACAGGTGATGGGTACACGGAATGATGTTTGGCTTAATCGTTCCCTTTATGGCAGGTAGTTGGTGAATTAGTTTGGGAAGTGGTAGGGGGAACAGCCTGGTCAGGCTGGTTGGCGGAGAAGAGGGACAGGCTTGCCCTCTTCTGTTCCCCCTCTGGTGTCTGGATGTTCATTTCAAGGAATTGGGGGGGGAAGGAAAATGAGCAGCTGGAGGAAGTTTGCTGGATAGGTAAGCAAGTGGAGATAAAGATGCTGCTTATTGCGTTGGAAGGTATTTCAATGAATGGTGTATGAAGTGAAATGGGGTGCTGCTTCATATGAGTAAGATCATGCCATCCTGAATTATTTGGTTGGATGGGAAATTCAATAAATGGGATATGAAGTGAGTCTGGGATGCTGATTCATAAGTAAAGTAAGCGAGCAAAGGTATGGACGCTGCTTACTGGGCAGGATGAGTAGGTATGCTGACCTGATTAACATTACAAGGATGTTTATGCTATGTTTAGAATCAGCTATACTATTTGCAATTGTAATTAATTTTGGTGACCAGAGCTGTGTTATGGAAGTTTAATAAAGATTGTCAAAATTCATTCGGTGTGATGGGTTTATTGCAGGGGACCTGGACAAATGAAGTTTGGCAACAAGCTAAGTTGTCCAGGGACATCTTCAAGAGGAGTTAGATTGCTAGCAGTGGGAGTTAGGTAGGCTGGGGAGATGAAAGGGTTAAATGGAGGTAGGAATGATTGGGAGGAAATGAGGTAAGGGTGTGGAGGAGCTTAAGGGGGTTAGATAAGTGCAGCTGGGCAAGTAATCACATTTTGGCATGAACTTGCTACTCGCCCTCCCTCTTTTTTGTTAGAGGTTTAGTGGGGATTGAGGTCATATTATCAGTCAGGGTAGGCAGAGAAGAGGGACAGACTTGCCCTCTTCTGTTCCCCCTCTGGTGTCTGGATGATCATTTCAAGGAATTGGGGGAAAAGGAAAATGCGTAGTTGGAGGAAGCTTGCTGGATAGGTAAGCAAGCGTAGGTAAGGACACTGCTTATTTAGTTGGAAGGTAATTCAATGAATGGGGTATGAAGTGAGATGGGATGCTGCTTTATATGAGTAAGGTCATGCCATCCTGAATTATTTGGTTGGATGGGAATTTCAATAAATGGGATAAGAAGTGAGTCTGGGACGCTGCTTCATAAGTAAAGTAAGCAAGCAAAGGTGTGGACACTGCTTACTGGGCAGGATGAGTAGGTACGCTGTCCTGATTAACATTACAAGGATGTTTATGCTGTGTTTAGAATCAACTATACTATATCTGATTGTAATTAATTTTTATGACTAAAGCTATGTTATGGAAGTTTAATAAAGATTGGCAAATGTCATTTGGTGTGATGGGTTTATTGACGGGGACCTGGACAAAATGCCCTTTTCATATATTCTTTTTAAAAAATGCTGATTGATTACTGTTATATAACAAATATGTTTTAGTAGCTGTTTCTTTTCTGAAAATTCTGCTAGAAAACAAACAATTAGTAGTATCCATGAAAACTGTAATATCAGGAGGATTAACTCTACTACCTACATCCCTTACAGTAAATTTCTAAAAAGAAGTAGTATTATTAAGAGGGGTCTATATTATTTTGTCAAAAGACATTTCCATCGAACACCTCTCTATTGACACAAAACCATCAAAATTCACTTCTGCAAATCTCAGAATTTTTCCAGGCAATAAAACAACTGCCCCATAGCACAACTGAACACACACCACACTAAATCAAACCCACCCAAGTGAGGGGCTTCACCCCCATACCCTCAATGTGGGGGGTGGTGCCCATCACACCGCCCAACTATATATATATGACAACTCTTGAGATTGTACTACAGTAAGGAAAAGGGCAAAGTTATGGAGTTGGCCAACTACTTCCTTACCCTGGGAAAATTTCAGTGATTTGAGGAAGCAAATTTCGATGGTTTGGTGTTCGATGGAAATATCATTTGACATAGTAATATAGACACATTAAGAGATATCATAAAATGTAAATATTCATCAGATGTTCCAGCCCATATAAAAATATTCGTGAAAAATGGTGGAACTTAACCTTAACCAAGAAATGGGAGGTCCACCATCCCATATGTAAACTGCCAAACGAGGGAGCTACTGAGGCCCCTATTTGCCACATATTTAATCTTTTGACAAAAAAATTTATCAAAAATACAATTATGAGCCATCATAAGTTTCATTAATAAACATAATACACTTACGATAACATTAGACCAAGCAGTAAACATTGTCATAAAAGATTGTAAAAACTCCATTTAATCTATCACTGGGATGGAAATATATGATTTCTCATCTACAATAAATATCATAGTTTCAGATCCATCAAATTTATAATTTCGCAATTTATCTAAAAAATCCCTAGAATCCTGAATATATGAATCTTAATTATGGACTAAAGTATTAAACATATACATGCCATGGGATATTTGTCTTGTATTTTAGGCTGAATGGGGTGTGTACTTTTCATTTTGAGGAAGTTATGTTATACATGAACAAAAGCGCTAAACAAACTTTTATTCTCTCGTTGCTGTTGGTGCTTCTTTGCTATAATTGAGAAATATAATAATGATAGATCCTGGGGAATAGTTGTTACTGGGTAGTGGTGTAAGGGCTTTATGAGGTATTCAATTACTGGGAGACTTGTGAGGCCCAGTATAACTTCACAGTTTTTTTGTCTAAATAATAAGCAGGTTTCTGTCCTTCTTTACACTCAGGCAAGCCAAGCAGTGTGAAAATATTGCATCTCATTTGGTTTTGCAGACTGTTGAGATTCACCAGAATGCAGAATCAATAAATATTTTTGTACACTGCCCCTAGACCTAAGCAGGTTCATTGGACAAGACTGACTTTAAAAAGATAGACCTAGCAGAGCAATATTTAGTGTCTTATTGGAAATAGTTCCCGGATATCCACCAACTCCTAGGCACTGAGAGGCTTGAGAGTCTTTCTTATAAAGTCAGTCAGTTATTTTGGAGAGATCCTTCTGTGGTATCATAATGTAACATGATAGTGATTGCATTCATAGTTTCAGCAGAACACTATAAGAGCACATTAAACTATAAAAACACATGCTGGATCATGATAATGTTCTTGATTTAAGCTACCTGGGAAAGATGATTATTTAAGGAATCACACATCCAAGGTCTGACAGTTCCCACTGTAGTATCTCCAGGTTCAGGCTGCTATTGTGATATATGTTAACTCCATAGCCAGCAGCATTTGTGGCAGGTTCACACCCTTGGTGTTACACATCTTCTTGGGGAAAGTAGTGACAGTAATACAAATTTTCTAGCCACACATAATATTGGCCAGAACTAACACTCTGGATCTTCTTTCCCCAGTATATCTAAACTTATAAACTTTGTGACTGAAAAAGCTTGATATAATCACAAACTTCACATGTTATTTTAGCTGGGACAGTTACAAAGCAGATGATGGAGAATGTGCTAGTCTTGAGTTTAAGCTTATTTTAATTATTATGTTATTATTATTATTATGTTTTAAGATTATTTTCCACTATCTGGCATTCTCAGAGCTCTCATAGAAGAAGGTAACACTATTGAACAAAGAGATTACTCCTTTATTCTGAGTAATAGACAGGTTGCACAGTCCAACCAGCTGTACAAGCCATGTGGCTTTTTTCTTTGGCTTTGTGTGTGGAAACTGTTCAATATTTTGTCATAAGCTTGCCATGATCAGGAATTCTTTCAATAAATACTCTTCCTTGGTGAGTAGTGGATGTGCATAAATAGAAATCTCTTTATTTTTCTTATTGTTCACATTCAATTATGTTGATTTCGGAGATCATGTATGAGGTTCTGTATTTATGTCCAATCTTCTATGATCTGAATAGTGGCCTATGTTGTTTACCCGGTTTTATGATCTTCCTTGTGGATTAGGATTTTCTCACTAATGTCAAAAGAAACATATTTTCCATATTGTCAGGGAGAAAAAACATTTCTTCCTCAATGCAACTTGCAAAAATACTGCCCTAGCTATAATCAAGCCTTCTTAAGTAGTGTTATTAACTAAGTGCTTTACAGACATATGCTCCTATTTAACATTTCATGGCCCCTTAGTTTCTTGCCATTCTTGTTTTAGACACAGTACTAAGCCTGCATTTAGATGGGCAGTTTGGGTCTCTTTATGGCAAAGGCTGGATTGTTGCACTTGGTACTGGTTCATCTAGATCTTTCCATACATTTCAGTATTATGGATCATCATATCCTGATTGATTTCAGACCCTCTTAGCTTTAAAAAACAAAGCACCCAAACTTGCCTGATGCCTTCTATGTGCCATTCAGCAGTTAATTTCAGGTACTATCTTGGAATATCTGTGCTGTCTTGAGAAGTGCCAAAAAGTTCAGTCTTTTCAATTGTTATTCAGTATGTATATGCATACACAGAAGGATGCCATTCAAGCTAGCATACATTGTCACAGTGTTATGCTGATGATATCCAGTCACACCTCTCCTTTTCTAAGGATCACGTCAGATAATATATCTATAGCTATATCTATATCTATATTTATCTGTCTGTATGTCTCTCTCTGTACACACACACACACACACACACACACACACACACAAACACACACACAATCATATCTATCTATCTGTTAGGCTTTTTATCTATACACACACACACACACACACACACACACACACACACACACACACACACACACACACACACATATGTGTGTGTGTATATGTATATATATATATATATATATATATATATATATATATATATATACAGTGAAGCCCATTGCACGCCATTTCCTCTGGAGGTATGACTACGAACAGAAGGATGAGTTAGGCCTTAGCAAAAAAAACTCCTTCAGCATCAGTATGGTGCTGTCAAGGAAGTTTCAGTCTCCTCACCCTGCATGTTGATTGGAGATAGCCCAGTGGTGGCTAAGTCAGACTGATTAGATCTTGTGGATGAAGAAAGGCCGTGAGAGAAGATAAGAACAATGGCTATTTAATGCTCTTTTCCTGAAGCCATACAGTCTACTGAAAATCATACTAACACAACAATTTATTTAAAAAAAGAGTGGAAGAAGATAAAATAGAAAAGGGACATTTAATTTACAAAGGTGGCAATGCATAGGTCCAGCTATCTGCTAATGGTATGACACAGACTTCTTAATTTTTATGTCATACATTGTGAAATAAAACACCAAATTGAAAAAGAAGTTCACAGAACTGCTTTTCACTGACAAAGGAAACAGAGCAATGGTCTAAATTTCTGCTAATAATGTGAACCTGCATTCCTGAAACCACCAGCTATGATGCAGCTGTTCATTAATAAAGAAACTTCCACCCTCAAGGGCAGCAGTGCTCCGCTCCAAATATGATAGATGATAAACTGAATAAACATTCTTATTGATGCTATGCTGTCATGTACTGTCAAAATGTCAATGAAACACAGCAGGTTACTAAACTAAATAAATACATACTTAGATACATAAACAAATAAACATAACATTCGTATTAACAAAGCCAGCAACATGATGGTCCAGTTACATGCTAAAACCATGAAGTATATAGTCTAATCAACTAAACAACAGTAGGACTTTCTTACCTTGGTTTCATTTGCTGATCTCATCCACAGCATGATAGTCCACACTAGCAAATTCCATAGTACTTGTGTGGATTTCAATACTATTTTAAACCTTCATTCTTTGGTATTTTAAGCAATGTCATCCTAACTGGGACAAACTGCTCTGATGTTTCGCTGTTATACGAAAGGCTGCTTCAGCAAAATCATATAAATCTCATATCTACTAACATAAAAGACACGTGCTAAATTTAATGTTTTTAATTAAAATGAAAGCCTCCTTTGATGCCATTTTCTCCTTGAAGAAATTCAGTTTACTAACAGTAACCTCCTGTTGTGTCAATTAGTTGGATGCATTCACAACTGGCAGCTCACCAAAAGTTATTTCAAGGACTCCTTTTCTAAAATTTCAAATCTCTGCAAATAAAAGCAATAAGAGCCAGCTCTAAATGTAGACAGTCATTCTAAAGAACACAAATGGATATTTCATTCAAACATACACTACTTGTCCATGGGTAAAAACAGCCACCTTGCAAGTGAGATGATACCTAAAAGAGGTTCTCATTGAAACCACACTTATTGCCTTTGCTCATTACATTGGTTATCTTTATAGTAGTACTTCAACATGTCATTTCCTAGCACCTCGTGCATGAACTTAATCACTGCGCAGGTTAGTCTCCTCCTGTGCGTACAAATATAACAGCAAATTCATGGCTACAAGACAGCAGTCCGACAGTCTTGGCAGAGGAAATGATAACTAATTTTGCTGCTATAGGTATCGATACTCATCCTAAAGAGTTTGTCTCATCATATGACCACCCCATGTATACAGTCAACACCTATTGCCTTAACTATGCAATCTCATTAACAGGCTCTTCATTTGAATCAAAATGGGCGACCGGCCTTGGTGGTTAATTATAGAATTTGTGTATGTCTGTATTACATTTGCATAAGTCGAAATCCACTGCAAGTTCAAAAATTTAGTCTCCTCACATAGGTACCACTCAAGACATTTATTCCCAAAGCACATGCATGGCATGTCTGGGGACAATCATGAAAACATTTTTGCAGGGGGAAAATCTCTTCATACTTCCATGGGAGGATTTCAAACCCACATGCCCCCTTGCAAATATACTAACTCCACAGTTAAAGAAATATTGGGGAAAAATATCCTTTAAGGGGGAGATACAGCTCACACTACCTTAATTCTTCACAATGAAGAAGATATTCTGGAACTAATGCTTTGAGGGATTGGCTGGGATGGAATATTTCTAGTGGAATCAGCATTTGAGTAGATGGAGAGCTAACTAACTGTCCCATTACAGCATATCATTAACACATTTTGAAATACTGGCATGTTCCCAGATCTATGGAAAGATGTAATACTGGTCCTTTTTTTCAAAATATCCAACCTGACAAAGTATGACCTCCATGGACACATATACCCCCAGATTTACTAATCTTCCATGTAAGACTAGAATAGTCTTACATGGAAGCGCCAGAGTAAGATTATGATGGCAGTGCACCATGCATATTAATGAGGGCACGCTGCCTCAACTCTAAAGCTTACATGGAGCATGGACGAGTGTAGGGGGCGTGTCGGACTGCCGAACAGTCCAAAAATCCACATCCCTGCAATGAAGAAACGCCGTAATTTCGAGTTACATGAGCAAGTCTGCTCACATGTGCACAACGTAACACTACACTCCCCCATATGTTAAACAACTGACAAAACTAAAAATAAAACGAAATGTTTTTTCTTTCAATATAGCTGCCCGTATTTGTGCGGGTTTGCCCATTGCTTAGCTACAGTTAGCAGCTTAGACATCAGAAGAGGATAATATGAAAAATATATGCAAATTAAGCAAAATAGCGATAGCATAGTGCTTATTGCCTTCGCACAAAGAGGTGGCATTCCTGGTACGAGTCCCACTACTGCACATTCCATTTTCTGTGGGAGGTCTGTATACAAAAATATTTCCTGACATTTTTCATTTTTTATGTATAAGTTTTGTAAAAAGCATTGAAATGTTAAATGTAGTAGTGAACGAATTATATATATATATATATATATATATATATATATATATATATATATATATATATATATATAAAGGTGAAATGGTTATGCATTCTGAGGCATGAGTACCCTATTTTAAGCAATATAAAGCACCGCTAAGCACATTTTACCATTATTGAGCATATTTAAATACAATTGTGTGTAGCTGCACACCATGCTAACCAGCGCAACCACAACATATTTGCGCATAGCTGTGCACCGTGCTAACCAGCTCAATGTCGGGCAACGTCGGGCAACATTGAGCAACACTGGGCAAAGTTGGGCATAGTTGAGCAAAGTCAGTTAAACAAGCTCACACCTCCTTTACTGTACCTTAACCAGTCAGGTCTGCCCAGCAGGAAAATAAAAAGCAGTGATAGGGCTCGAACTCAGGATACTGTGCACTATAGTCACAGTACTTAACCAATAAGCCATGACAGCATTTCACAAACATGCACTTTCAACAGACACATATCTATCAAAGGAATTTTAAACATTATCAACATCAGCTAAGCAGGCATGCCTACAGCTGAGTTTTTCCAAAACTGGCCAATCACAAATAAGTGTGGGAAATGAGGCATATTTAAGCTCCACAGGCAGGAATACTTGCTATAACTGGTTGTAGCTTCCTTCTGCAGTCAGCATGGCTGGTATTGGAGAAGGCACTCGATTTAGAGCGCAAAGCTGAGGCATCCAGGAGTCCAAAGTAATGGTTTGGCTCCTTGTCCACAATCATGAGGAAAGACTCCTGCGGGGCCAGTGCCAGGGTACCCAATATAAAACGGAGGCCTGGAACAGTCTTGCCTGTGATCTCACCAGTGCCACTGGTGTTCCTCAGAGTGGTGAGCAGGTCAGGCACCATTATTCTGACCTGAAGCGACGTAGGGAGGATCAACTGGACGAGTGGATCCAGGAATCCTGTACGATGCCTAATGCCCCAGTACTGAGTAAGTAGCCATTGTATTAAGTAGTTAAGAATTACTATGCTTGTCTATACTATGGATAGGTATGTCTCAATATCTCTGCATTTACTTCACAGCTGCAGGTGATCACGCTATGAATCAGCAAGCCCATGATGATAGGCTGCAAAGGCTGCATCATGAGGCAGGTTAGTAATTATTCTGCAGGTACTGCTATATAAAATAAATGAGAGAGCCTTCAGAAAGTCTTTTAACCCAATAAATAAAGGTGTAATAATCCTTTACTAAATGTATGATTCATGGAGTATGTCTGTGTCATTTTCTTTGATATGTCGTTGTGCTGTTGCATTCTACAAATAGTAGTGTTGTATTAAGCAGTATCAACCAACACTTGGGTAGGCCCATATAACGTGGATGAAGGGAGTTCCAATATCTTGTATGCATATGTACAGCCCTCAAATGTTGGTTCATGGTCAGCATGTACAGGTTAATCTGTCACATGAGTAGCTTGTTATTGTGTTCCCCAGAAATGTCAGTGTGCTGCCAGAAATGTAGGGAGCTGTTAACATATAACTGATACTTTCACCTGAACATATCTAGATAATTATATGAAAGTAGATCTGTCAGTGTACTATCTTAGCAGTAGTGTGTGTGAGCAACTCTCAAAATATGTTGCAGTAACATCTGCATCTTGAACAGTTTGTATGTAAGATACAGCTCATGTATATAATGATCTAGCAAAATCCAATTGCACAATATAAGGGCATTGGGTAGTGTAATAATACATGTAAGGGACATATAACTGCAGTTAATAGGAATGTAGTGAAAACTAGAAGGATATATAAGTTAATTGAGCTATCCTTTCCCACCCTGCTGTATGTGCATAAAAAATGCAATTCCACACCTCAATCGGTATGTCTAATCTCAAAACATTTGATGGGACATATGTCCTATTGGTTTATAAATATCTGCATTTATTTCTATGCATGTGCCCTGTTAAAATAGCACAATATTGGTGGCCTGTTGCCATCAATTCAACCTGCATGCTGTTGTAATGTCCACTAATTTTCTAGATATGCATGTGTTATGCATGCTTTTCTACTGTTGAAAATTTGGTGTGTTGGTTTAATGGGAATACCTCTGCATGCTGTTATAAATAATTGGGAATGCTGTTGACTGTTACTAACCCATATCTTTATTAAACTCTCCAAAACATAGTTCGTATGGGATGGCCGGTCCCAGCGGACCCACCTGTCCCACCTCAGCTGGCCATGGCACCTGGCACCAGCAGATCTGGTGCCCAGCCTGGGACCTCCTCCTCCGCTGGCCCTGTGCCACCTTCGGGTGGAAGCGCTGCAGGGGATGGGGCTCGGCCCCCCCGTGCAAGTGTGGGCGGAGGAGCACCTATCACCCTTCGAACGGTCCTGGCTGTGGTGTGTAGAGAGATTGAACGTTCTGTTGCAGAACCTCTATGTCAGCTTGAGGCCCGAGTGGCGCAACTCCCGGGTCAGCCTGCCCCTCCTACAAAGCCCCTTGCACAGCCACCCTCTGGGCCATGAAGGTGCAGTAGTGACTGCCCATGGGTGGGGACCTCAGTCCCACTGTTTCCATCTGGGGGCTCATGGGCTTGCGATTTCCAAACATCCCTCCCCGTCAAAGGTGTTCACCCACCACATGTGTCATATACCGCCCCTGTATGTGTCTTGTTTGTCTTGTCTGTTTACCTCCCCAACCTACCTCCCCAATTATACCTACTTCCCCTAACCCACATTCCACTCTCACCTGAAAAAAAAAGGGCAATCTGCTCCCAAAAAAAAAAAATTGACGCCCCATACATAGCTGCCCATTTTGCACACGTCCACTGGACAAATGAAATGTTATTTAATTGGCATTACAACATATTTTGTTGTCCTCACCCATCTCTTAGGGGTTGAAGGGTTCATATCTACCTCCAAATTTATTGCATATGCACAGCTGTTGCTGTTGAAGAAATGGGCAGCTATGGACCTTCCCTACACCCATCCTGCACATCCTGAGCTATTTTCCATACTGTCTTTCCCTCTTTGTGCCCCTTTTTTACCACTTTCCTATCTCCCCATTTTTCTTTTCTTTCAAAGAAATTAGCGTGGGGGTGAGTAGGAGTAAGCACTATTAAGCAGTAGTTAGCAGGTTTGGTGAGTTTGTGCTTGGCTAAGCAATGCACAGCAATGCGCAAACCCACACAAACCCACTTACAACTGCTTAAAAGTGCCTTATATATATATGAGGGCCCTTGTTCTGCTCAGGAGCAAAATAAAACACCTCTAAAAGTCTCGAACCCCGGACCTTGCACACATTACACAGCATGAAGTACCACTAAGCCACGGTAGATATATATCAGGTTGGTGCTTAAATAATTATATCATGCATCAGAATGAGTGAATGTAAAGAAAAATTAGGAATACCATACCACACAACTTGTTCTGTGGATGTTCACCAGCAGTTGTTGTGGGATTACATTACATGACTGTGATAAGAGAAGCAGCCATTCTAGCAGGAAATAATGTTACACCATCACTTTACAACCCCACACAGTATCACAGCAGGACAAACACTGGCATATCTGTTTAGGGCAGAGGCCATACCTCCCAACTGTCCCTAATTTTCAGGGATGTCCCTGATTTTGACACAAATTTTAGCTCTGTACCTCTGAATCCCTCCTAAAACTACTGACTTTGGCCAGAAAGGTGGTGAATTACACTTAATGAATAATGACAATAATTAAGAGTTAGACACTTCTTTTACTTCAGAAAAGGTGCATTAATTCATATGCCCTGATTGTCTCAAAGTTTCAACTTAATGGCACTAATATTTTAAAGGTGTCCCTGATTGTCCCTGACTTTTTCTTGACTTTTCCCTGAGTCTGTTCAAATATGTACCTGATTGGTTGAGAGGTCTGGCAGAGGCAGAAACACAGAGGCATATTAGCCTTTCTGCTGTTACACACTATGCAAATAGCTTTGGAAGGAGCTTCAGAAGCATACCCTTATGCAGGAATACAACACTGAAATACAAATGGATGTAGTCATGTACTAGTAGCAGCCAACTGTAAGAATGCCATTGCTCAATTGCTGAAAAGACCTGTGTGGTGCACAGACAAAAAATAACATTCTATTCTCTGGCTATCATGTGGATAGGTCCACAGTTGGGAGTTACGCAGACAGAATACTTGCCTTGATAAACTAACATGTACGCAGCAACCCTGTAAGACCAGCAACATAAAATCCACACAATACTACTTACGATCTCTGTACTTCTGCAACCCTACCCAAATATAGAATATACCTGTGTGCTGGGTCTACCAAGGATGTAGGTAAGCATACTCACAGTACTGAAATGTGTCCAGTTTTTCTGAGCAGCTTGTGCTAATGTCAACACTAAAAAAGCACAAACTGTTTAGAACTGAGTAAATTAATATTCACAGTATAGCAGTTCACAAACAATTCTTGTGCCAAAGGAATACATCTCTATAACTAGGTTTGTATGGTAGTTAATTGTAACAGTTGGAAATAAAGTACTTCTTTCCATGTATCTTGGGGTAGCATTTTGAGGGGAGAGTACATTTCTACACTGACAAGTGGGTACTGGGGGTACTGGAAGCAGCAACATTAGGTCTGAGTACAAAATGTAAATCTCTGGCTACACTCCTGGCTTCTGATATAAGAACTATACCAATCTTCTGTCTTAAACAATGATGTCCACACCAAACAAGGATGATCTCCATCTTGGAAAGCTAAAAGGGCTACGCCTACATGAGTCAGCAATTTATAGTACTGGGTTGCTATGACGGTGATTACTGCAATCACTACACAGCAGGCTGCATGCAATTAGCAAGTGGTGGCCACTAATTGGTGCAGAGGCCATCACATGCTTATGTGTAAATTCCTACAAAAGCAGGCTGAAATCTCTGTCAACAAGCTCAATCACTCTATTGCAGAGACTGACACAGAGAGAGACAGAGAGAGAGAGAGAGACAGAGAAAAGGAAAAATAAATATTACCAAATTATACAAAGGAAAGGTATGTGACACACATGTATTTATTGGCATGTAATAGATGTTATTGAAGAATAGTCTACATAATGTGAAACATTCATATGTGGCAGAAGTACTTCTTTATGCACAGATGTTCTGCTTAACTACTGCTATGGACAATACTGTGTGTACCTGTGGGCAGTGGGACATACCTGTGAAATGTGTAGCTCAGCATTAAATGTCAAAGATCTGATCCATGTTATCTGTGTTCTGTACAGTAGTGTGTGTCCAATGGCTATTGGGGGGATTAGTGCTGACATTATATAAACATGGGTGTGACAGAACAACGCATGCATGATAGTCATACTAAAGTGTAGCTTAGCATTGGCAACTACTATAGCAGTCTAGTATGCTTAACTAGCATCTGTTGCCATATATACCCCCCAATGTTAGTGTGTGTTCATATGTGACACCGGTTTGTGTTGCATCAAGGTCCAACAGTTCAGCTGTGAGGTCCAGGGACTTACAACAGTGTGGACCATGTGTGTGTATGCCACACACATACGTAGAAATATATTTGTGTCATATCTATTCACATCTGTATATGTGCTTAGAGTAGGGGACATATTGCAACTGTTTGCGAAGGTGGGAGATATATATGTTGGTGAAGGTTAGTATGTGGATATTTGTATGTAGGTTTCAGTGTGTGACAAACAAGGCAGCATACAGTGCTGGTATATGACATGTGGTGGTTAAACACTGTGGGTGGTTTGTTCAATTTGCAATGTGGAAGCCAGTAAGGCCTGCTAAAGCTACCTGGGCTGTGAACTTCTTCAATGCATTTATCCCAAGACTGTGCAATTTTATTACATTACTGTACACCTTACATCCTTTGTATAATTGATATTCTCACTATGAAAGGTGAAATGTATATGTGTCTACATATATATGTATATGTAGACAAATGGATGTGTATATGTATACATACATACATATATATATATATATATATATATATATATATATATATATATATATATATATATATATATATATATATATATATATATATATTTATATATACTCATACACACCTACATCTACTTGTTGCAATAGATTCTCTGTACTGTTGACTGTCTGTGATGGTCAATATGTTTGTGAATACGTAAAAGATATGTATCTGTGGGATAGCTTAGTGAGGAACTGTTTATGTTATGGTATTATGGGTCCTTGTTTTGATCCTAGCAAAGGCTGTGTATTCTGTTGTTAGGCAGAACAAGTGCTATTGCATACAGTGTGATTGAGTCTCTTGGTTTTAACTAGGGACTGTCATTGGAGGCTAAAGCACTACATCTATGATTATTGATTGGTACCGATGTTGAATGCAAATCCTGTGTGTACTATAGTACTAATTGAAGCTCTGGGCCTGTACAGCAAAGTATAGTGTATGTCCACATTGCTTGCATCCACTGTTTTGTGTGGTCCCTGTATTCATCACAGATTACATTTCTCAAGATTAAGGCTGTGTAAGTACAGACACAAAATACTGTATAGTACACACTGAAAGCTTATCTGGGTTGTCATGCCGTTGTGTCCTGTAATTATGTCTGATGTGTGTGTGGGTATGTCTGTAACATGTCCTTTGACATATGTGTGGTAATGCATATAACTGCATATCTAGCAACATTCCTAATGTACTACAGCAGTATGTGACCTATATTCCCAATTGTGCACATATTTTGGCCACAGGTTTGGCATTAACAAGTTGTGTGGTATAATAGTAATACATTTACTGGACCTTACACTGATTGTGATGGATGACATATTTCTTTACACATCAGCTTGATGCATATCTGCTGTGGCTAGGTGGTGCATCATGCTGCATACAGTGTGCCAGGTACTCTTGTATAGTCTTATATATTGATTTTATTTTGTTGCTGTACAGAACATGGTTCATTAGATAGAGAGTGAGCAAGGCACTTTCAAGCAGTTGTGGGGTGAGAAGTGATAAGTGGCAGTTACAGTGTTTCACTCTCGGTTAGCTTATAGGTTGCTATATATGGCAGTTCAGTGATATCTGTACTGTATAATGTGAAATTTGCCATATGACGTGCTCAGACATATTTTTGTATTTATGTCTTCCAGTGATCATGGCTCACCACAGGAACCCGAGTTATAGTAGTGCTGAAGATGATATCATTACTAGCAGTATGATTCAGCACTACCATCTCATGTTCTCACAAACCAGCCACGACCAGCAGGAGCGTACTGCAATGTGGCAAGATGTACGCAGGGTCAATGAGGTAGGCCTGCATAACTGGACATATGAGCAGGTATGCCAACACTGCAGTGATCTTCTTAGACATGTCCATCAGCGTGCCGTTGATGTGCGTAGACAACAGCTTGCAAAAGGAGGTGGTGTTAATATCCACCCCCCCCCACCAGAGTGGAGGAGCTGCTCATGAGCCTGGTGGCACCTGCCCAACAACAACAGCAGCAGACATACACCATGATGGAGGTTGGAGTCACCCAGCAAGCACACATGGAGCATGGAGGTAACATGGCATATCTGTAGACTACTTTTATCTGTATTGGTAGATCATGCATATGTGAGATGTGGAGGATGTTGTTCAAAGATGTGGAGCCTGTTGTTGTGCAATACTGATCATTTGGAACATAATCTGTAGCCCTGTGAATGTAAACTGTTGTTGTACCGTAAGATTGCAAATACACCTTAGCAATGCCACAGTTTTGGCCACTGACAAACTGTCTCATCTCTATGTAGGTCCCTCTGGGGTGACATCAAGGCAGTGGACAGATGCTGGTGAGTGTGTTCTAAATTTATTATTGTAAATACAATGTGCATGTCATAGCTAAGGTGTAGGCCATGTACACATGTAACATACCTACCCATAATGCATGCTGTGCATGTTTGGTGTAAGAGCACGCACATCTCACTAATGTGATTAGCTGCCTCAAACACATGCAATACCCAGACCATCTCAAACAAATGTGGCTAGACTGTAGTGACCATTGGATAGGCACAGTTGATACTCAACATGCACATAACATACACATCTATGTCATACACAGAGCATTTTAACATGCTACACATAAAAGATTCCCAAACCCTCTGTAAAGACACACTCCAGTATCCAAAATTTCATCCACACATTACACATAATATACCTGAGGGGTAGTGGCCTATCATGGGGCATTTAAACACTCTGCAACACACTACACATTCATGTCAGGGAATGCTCCTTATTGGCCTCCTTACAAACTCACGTAACAACTGGTTGTGAAATAGTGAATTTTGCCAAGGTAGTACAGTTCTGGCACAGCATGATTAGTGCTGGTTTGTGAAACATTTGTAGCCCTGAGTGACCACCTGATGCTTCATGATGATGGCCTATGGTACTATACCCCACCCAGTTATTGTAACCACAGTACTACACATAGCTGCCATTGCTACACATCATAATGATGCATGTGTGCACACATATGCACCTCTAAACAGTATGCATACCAATCACCATTTGCACAACTGACACATATATGTCTTGTGATGCTATTGAGTGGCTAGGTCATATGACACATATTGGGTATGTGTAGTGTTTAAATATGCAGTTGTGTTTTAGCATGCCATGTCATGTATGAGACTGGCATGTCCATGATATGATCTACACTCACCATAAGTACCGTACAGTGGGTATGTGGCCGAATGGTATTCCATCAATTATCCCTGCACCACTGATGATGTTGTGTGAATACTCATCATGCATGTGCTAAAAATGTGTCCACAATTATTTGCTAAAGACACAGAGGCTGTAATCAGCAGTGGATACCTATCTGACACACAGATACACATCCAGCAATGGTATATACACCTGTGAGTTATGTTGCACAGTACATCACAGGGTTTTGAATACCTGCACAGCAATGTTGTGTCCATGTATGCATTGTGTTCCAGGGGGAGGGCCATCACCTAATAACAAAACACATGCATTAAAGCCATGTATACTGTTAGTAACAAGGACTGACTACACTTGCACTGCATGCTGTTGAGCAACACACGTCCTGCATGCTGACATGTGTGATATGACTGTTTTGCTTGTGATACTGTACCCCACCATCACCTGCTATTGTTTATGTTCTGTGATTGATGGTGTTGTGTGTGTCTGCTTTCATGAGGAGTGTAGTGTTGTGTGTGTGCATGCGTGCATGTGTCACGTGTGCATGTGCACATGTGTGCATGTGCGTGTGTGTGCATGTGCACATGTGCGCATGAGTACATGTGCACACGTGTGCATGTGTGCATGTGTGCATGTGGTCTGAAGTCATGTTCAGGTCTTAAAATGTGTTTCCTGTTTTCCTCTTAAAGGTGGCGAGCTGGGGCTGGTTCAGTACAGCAGGGAACCTGATGTCACTGAGACAGACAGTGATGATGAGGATAGGTGTGTTGAGGCACAGGCAGGTTTGTCAGGGTCTGTTGTTGGGCCACCAATTGACAGTACACAAGTCTCCCCCCCATCCATGCACACAGTCATACTGCCTGTACATCCATCATCACCATTGCCCTTTGCTGATGGACAGTGTACAGTTGGCACTGGCCAGGACAGTGTGGTATCTATGGCACATGTATCAGGACACAGCAGCCATAGCCAGATGTCTGGAACAGTACCACATAGGCAGATGGCCAGGGGTTCTCATCAGAGCACTGCTGGTCATCATGCACCTGGCAGACGTGTCACACCTCTTTCTACCACATGCATGTTCCAGGCTGTCATGAAGGCACAGACACAAATGGAGCGGTACACCAGACAGGGGCTAAGGGCACAGAGGGCTCATTACACCTCTGTAAATGACAGTATCCGTGACCTAGCAGGTGCCATACATAACTACACTGAGGTCATTGATAGACACTGGGGTGAGACATTGGATGTCCTCCACAATGTCATGTCCATGTGTCAGGACAGTGCGGGATGGCTGAGACGTGGACGTATGCCAGCAGCATCACCAGCTGGAGGTCACCATGGACATCCAGCAAGTCACAGTTGCTCCCGTAGTGCGAGTACCAGCCCCAGCAATGTTGGGTGTGGCTGTGCTTAGACTGCCCTAGCAGACCACATGCACATGGCTCTGGCCAGTCCCAGCAGGGACCTCGATCCAGTGGGCATATGTCAACCTCTTCGGATAGTACCAAATCTGGATTAGTACCTGATACTGTCTGTAGCACCCCTGCCAGGCACAGGTTCCGTATCCATGGCCAGAGATGGTGATCTGTAAAACCTGCCAGGTACAGTCTGTAGCTGTCTCACAAATACCCGTATATGGCAGCCACATGGGGGAACTGTGTGCATACTGACACACACACACACATAAACCAGAAACCTAGGGCAAACACATACCCGCACACATGACATCAACATTGGCCCATAACAGTACTCATGGCCCTCACACACACACTCACACACACACATGTTGATTGTATGGCTCAGTGTAGGCCTCTGGCAAACCAATAACACACCCTGTGCATATGATAAAACCTGTGCCACCTCCTGTCATCTGTAACATTGATGCAGGAACAGGCTAACATGGTGCTGATGCACAGGGTGACTTTAATAATGTATAGCAATGGTCGGATGTGTAGCATGTTGTCAGCAGTAAAGTGTAATGATATCCTTGAAGGTGTAGCTGAGCAGTCATCATGCATTAAAGCTGTAATTAGCATTGTTGTATTGTTTTCACCAGTGTTTATTCCAATTGTGTTTTGTTTGCCCAGGTGCCACTTGGCTGATCTGTGTAGTTGTGTCAGCATGCGTTATACGTAGACAGTAAGTGTAGGGTGTGTGCAACACACGTTTACAGGTGTCCATTTGTGAACATGGTGGAGGTGCACTGTCTGCATGTACATGCATATTGGACACATGGGCAGGGTGGCATGCCCTGTATTTACCTGTGTTAATACTCCATAGTTTCTAGTGGTGGCCAGTATGCATTGTACTACACGCATTTTGGAACTTGAGTATGCATGTGTATGTATGACTCGGGTTGACACTGTGCTGTGGGTGATGCTGTTGTTGCCATCTGTCATTGGTTTGCATTACTAAGGTTCACACTGTCCCAACTGCATAATCCTTTAGTAATGCACACTGTTCACCTACAGGGTTGCATGGACCGTGCTATCACAAACACAAGAAATTCTTACTTATATAGTAAAAGAGCATTAGTCTCATGGACCCCTGCCATAAACTAAATATATAATAGAAAGTTTGAAGTTGTACCAAAAAAGAGTTACATACCAAGAAGGGATAACCTCTCTGGTCAGTATCACTGGGAAAATACAAGCCCTCATCAAACATACAAGGCAAGCTTCAAAATAAAAAATGGCAATGATTCCAAAGACAACACTAAAGCTTTCTTTAGTGTTGTTTATAATCTACAGGGGAAATCTCAGATCAGGTCACAGTTAATGTAAATTGTCAGAAAGTACACTTATCTGACTGACGTTACCAATTTCTTGTCAGACAGTTTGAACGCGGAATTCAGCACCCTGTCATTACACAAGGGCCACATTTCCAGACCTGAAGAATGTAAAACCTGATGATTCACAGACACTCTAATTAAAACATCTCTTTACCAAAGTCCAAACCATAGTGGCAATGGTACTGGACAGTGTCCCTGGCTGTGTCATACACAAGCTGACATATGAAGTCACCACTCACCTAAACACTATGTCCAGATGCAGCCTCTGTATAGGTTACATACTTGTGGAATGACGCGCGGTAATGGTGTTCACAGTCCCCAAGGGTTGAACTACAATGTCTTCTTCTTCTTCTTTCCTTTTCGGATGCTCCCATTAGGGCCACAGTAGATCATCTATTTCCATTTCTTCCTGCCCTCTGCATCTTGCGCTGTCACACCATCCACCTGCATGTCCTCTCTCACCACAGCCATAAACCTCATCTTAGGCATTCCTCTTATCCTGTTACCTGGCGGCTTCATCTTTAGCATCTATTTCACAATATACTCTGCATCCCTCCTCAGATCATGTACAAACCAACGTAATCCTGCCTATCTGGCTTGGTCTACTAACCTTCAAACCTGGGCTGACCCTCTAATATACTTATTCCTAATCCTGTCCACCCTCGTCAAACCCAGTGCAAATGTTAACATAAATTGATTAAGGATAGAACTACAACAGATCCTGGAAACTCTCACCCTATAAGCCAGACAAATGTTATCTGGAAGGCTATGGAGCACAGCATTATGGAACTCATTAACAGAGACATTATGAACCTGCAAACACTGCACCATACCCACTTAGGTTCTCTAAAGGCCAGATCATGGCTCCTACACCTAGTAGACTCTTCAAGCCAGTTAACAAGGCTATAGGTGAGGGAGTGGAGGTCCAGACAGCCAAGCTATAGCTCACCAGCAATTTATACCCATCCCACATTCTGGTATTATACATAACCTCAACAGACTGACCATAAACAATTGTTAGATGATGGATTGACAACTGACACACAGATGTAGGACACACAGTAACATTTGCAGCCTCCATGTACAATTCTATGCCAGTAACAAGTGGCATTCACCTGCACTCAGTCCTGGGACCACTTCTGTTTGGCATATAGCTTTCTTAGGTACAAGCAAACACAGTAGGGATATCTCTGCCCACGTTTCATGAAAATGCATACTGTGGGCTATACTTTTCTCTCCAGATGACACACACATCCACCAAAAGGGTATCATAGAGACAGATACCTGGTGCCAGACTCATGCTGTAAAGCTATAAGCCAAAGAAAACATAGTTATCCAGTTTTAGAAAACAAAGTATCCCCAGAGTACCACATAGGTAGTAGCCCCCAAAATGTGGTATAGGTACTAATGTATACATAGAGCCATGTGTTTAGTCATCTCTCCTTTGATAATCACATTACCAAAGGGTTTTGGAAATCCCTCTGTGGATCACATAAGCAATAAAGGGTTTGCATGCAGATCCACAGAGGTTGTTGCACACCTATAATGATTAGTCATCTTTGCCAGACTTTGTTTGCTTTGGAACTGGATTCAAATATACCTCAAGCATAAACCCTCACTCACACTCTTCAATAGAAACTGGGATGAGTGGATGTGAATCAGAAGACATAGCCCAGGGATCACTGCAGTGGCTAAGCTTGTCACGAGCATACAGAAGTGACCTAAGATCTGGAAAGCGCCAGAACGCTCTGGTAAAGATAACAGATGCTTTCATGGAGAAAGCAGAGTACCCACCTATGAAATAATTTAGTTCACATGTATGTATATGGCTTTGCCCCACAGCTACTTTACATGTGTAATGCACATACAGTTGTCATTGTGATATGTCATACACTAGAAAAATCAAAACCCAGTCTGCATTGACCAACGGTGTCACACACTTGTAACACACATAGTCAGCAAGTGCAAGATTCAAACTCCATCCTCACTACATTATAATACTACAATGCGCATTTACATGACGTGCTATACTCATTACTGGGATTTCACATTTCCACAGGTATATTTGTAGGATGGTGACATCATCTGACTTGACAAAGATGAGTATACCACTTGTAAGGGGTGTGAGTAGTCTCCAAAAAGGCTGCTCTTCCCCAGGGAGACACATACACACACAGTTAAGTGCAGGAATCAAACTCCTACCTAATTACATTATGATATTAGAGCAGTATGCATTTACACAACGCACTATACACATGACTGTGATTTTATCTTTCCACAGGTATATTTGTATGATGTTGACATCATCAGACTTTACAAAGATGAGTATACCACTTTTAAGGGGTGTGAGTAGTCTCCAAAAAGGTTGCTCCTCCCCAGGGAGACACACACAGTTGGCAAGTGCAAGAATCAAAACCCTACCTAACGATATTATGATACTACAGCAGTACGCATTTCATAACACATTATACACATTACTGGGACTTCATCTTTCCACAGGTATATTTGTGGGATGGTGACATCATCAGACTTGACAAAGATGAGTATATCACCTTTAAGGGGTGTGAGTAGTCTCCAAAAAGGTTGCTCTCTCCCCAGGGAGAGACAGACACACACATGCACACACATGCAGTTGGCAAGTGTGGGGTTCTTAATCCAAACTAAGTACGTCTTTACACTTCAGCAAGCAATATGGAGTTACAGGGTGCAATACAGACATTACTTGCTGACAGGTTGCCCAAAGGATTTTTTCCCATTTGCTAACCTCAGCAGGCTTATCATACTAGGTGTATTGTGAGTGTTTTGTATGCATAGGCCATGACCATATCATATATGGGTTGATGCACCACATGCTGGCACACACAGGGTCAAACCTGTGGCTAAGCTCTGTCAACCCAATACTGGACAATACAGTCAAGAGGAGTAGGGTCATACAACCACAACACCAACAGTCTCACATAGACCTACAATATAAGCACCAACAAAATACACACATAAATACACATTACCGTACTCGGAGAATACAAATATTAATCTGAAAAAGAGAGATTGTCCTCCTAAGCAGACAAGCAAGCAACATGCACCTCCAAGCACACTCCAGAAAACACATAATACACCAAAGCAGTGTGCCTCACAACAGGCCTTAAGGCAAAACAACATACCCAACACACTAGTATTAGGTGACTCCATAGTCTAGTAATAGGTGACTCCATAGTCAGGCACACAAATGCTCCAATCACTCGGCTGGACAAGGGGTAGGTTACTGTCAGTTGTCTGTCAGGTGCTATGATCTGCCACATAACGCAAGCACTTACATCACTCCAGAACAGGTACATATATGACATGTTCTTTGTACATGTCAGTGTGAATGATCTGGGAAATACCTCCCAGGACAACATGACAAGAGATATATAGTAGCTCTATGATCATGTAGCCCAGGCTGGTATGACCCTGACCTTGAGTAACATCTTACCTTCACCTACATGATACTGGAATATAACAGAAAGATGATAAACTTCAATGATTTGCTGAGCTTTTAGTATCATTCAAAGGGGATCCAGTCTCGGTCTGCCTGTGATGACATGATAGACAAGCTTTGTTGCTTTGCTACAGATGGTTTGCACCTGTCGCCCCTATACTTCTGAATACTTGCCAAGGTTCTTGCTGTCCCCATATTACCTTTTTTAGGCAAGGCTCAAAGGTTCATATGTTCATAGGTAGGTACTAGGCTATCGGCCCTGGGGCCTATACAAGCCCAGCTAAAAAGGTACTCTGGCTTTTGCCACCCAAGAAAGGTATTTTCCAGTGCCACTGTCGAGCAGAGACACAGAAGTGGTCCCCGGGGTGAATTTCCTATTTCCCATCCAATCATCAAGATTTTTCTTGAAGAGTGCTAATTAGGAGTTTTGTTTGATATAGATAGGTAGTTTATTCCGGAGGATGGAAAGTCTCTGGGACAGGAATCTATCCCTCCGGCATGTTCTGTTTATTGTGGTGACAAGGTTTAGGTCCCTAGAGCATGTAGCTTGGAGAGATTGGGATTTCTTTAAGTGGAGCATGTCCAACAGCTCTGGGTTTGACATAACTTTGTATGTTAGGCAGAGATCACCTCTGAGTAGGCGATATGCGAAGGAGTAAAGCTGGAGTTTTTTGAGACGGTCTGTGTAGGGCATGTGTTTGTCTGGTAATCCTCTTTGTGAGGTATTTCTGTGGCCTTTCCAGTTGCTGTAGATGTCGTGTGAGGTACATACCAAAAGGGACATTCTACTCTATAATGGATCTGATGAGTGATGAGTAGAGGGGAATGACCTCTTTTTTTCTGCATGAGAAACCTTTTGTGATGAGGTGTGCCACGTAGAAGGATTTCCTGACTACTGTGGTGATGTGATTATCAAAGGAGAGACTACTGTCCACCTGTGTCCCAAGGTCTCTTATCACACTTTTGGTGTTATGTATACTACCGCCTATGCTATAGTTCATGGGTACAGAGTTTTTACCAAAGGGGATGACAATGCACCTTTTGCCATTGAGCTTGAGGCCATGGCTTTGACAGCAGGCATCTGTCTCAGTGAGGCCCTTTTGTAGGATGTCCACATCACTAGTAGTTTTGATTATGGCTCCTAGTTTGCAGTCATCTGCGAACTTCATTAGCCAAACACCTTCTGTGTTAGTCCGTACTTCAGTTAAGTAGATACCAAACAGGAGAGGACCCAGGACTGAACCCTGTGGTACTCCACTTGTCACTGGTCTGAAGTCAGATTTGGAGTTTGCTACTTTCACAGTGTGGGTTCTGTCAGTGAGCCAGTTGGCAACCCATCTTGTGACATAGGGATTTATACATAGTTTAGTGAGTTTATCTATAATTCCAGAGTGGGGGATGGTGTCAAAAGCTTCGGCTAGATCTAAATAGGCTGTGTGAACCACCTTACCCTTGTCTATGGCTTTGGTGACTGCTTCAAAGAAGTCTATCAGGTTTAGGAGACATGATTTGCCTTTTACACACCTGAACTGGTTGGGGTCCAGAGTTTGGAGATTACCAATGTTTTTGTTTATAAGTTCCATGATGATACATTCCATGGCCTTGCAGACCAGGCTCATCAGGCTAATGGAGCGCTAGTTCCCAGGGTCCGTGGTGGCTCCCCTCTTGTGTAGTGGGATAACCATCACTGTGCGCCATTCAGCAGGCACAAAGCCTGAGGTGAGGTTATGATTGAACATGGTTCTTAGGTGTGGTGCCAGTTTGTTCTGTAGTTCATGTAGAACGCAGCCTGGGATGTTGTCTGGTCCCATGGATGCTGTGTTCCTGGCTTTGGAGAGTGTAGTTTTTTACCTGTGCAGTCATGATTACAGGAACTTTGCATTCTTCTGGTATAGAGATAGGCTCTGTCATGGGTGAGAGGGGGGTAAATTTAGCACTGAACCTATCTGCCAGGATGTTGGCAATATCAGTTGGGTCTGTATATTTAGTACCATTGTGCTATAACTCTAAGCAGATCTGAGTGTTGCCATTGAGATTCTTGACATAGCTATAGAATGCTTTGTAGTTATCTTTAAAATCAGTAGCGATTTTATTTTTGTAACTAGCTTTGGAGGATTTTATCAGGGATCGCAGCTTCTTACTGAGGCTGACCTGGGAGCTCCTCCACTCATGGGTTTTACTCTCTTTTGCAACAGCTTCTTCCTTCTGTTGTACAGTTTGTTTATGGCAGGGGACCACCAGACTGGCTTCCTTTTTTTGGAGGATAGTGTCTTGGTTCTGTTTGGGGTAGCACGATCCATGCACTCATGTAAGTGCTTATAAAGTGCAATTGTGTAGGATTCAGTAGCCGTAACTGTATTGTCCATCTGCATGGGTGTCATGAAGTTCACCACTTCTGTTTTAAGAAGCATGAAGTTGGCTTTGGACAAAATTTTTAACATGGTTTCCTTAATGGGGGGTGGGGGCAGAATGTGGATATGTAGGGTAATAAGCTTATGGTTGGATCGGACCAATGAGGTATTGACTTCAGGTGTGGAACACCGGTCACTCAGGACAAACCAAACCCCGTAACCAACACAAATAAACCACAAAGTGAGCTAAATGCTACTCATTGCCAGAAGTTTCAGCCTCCAAATGCACACACTCGAGGCACTTCTCAGTATGGAGAATATTGATATCTGTGCAGTAACAGAAACCTCGTTCAAGGCTCCAGGGAGCACACCAGCACTACCAGTGTAGTACTCATTCCATACCTTCCAGCATCAGAACTTGGATCATAGCACATAGGGTGGGGATGTATCCATATTCATCAAGGATACCTACACCTCTCTCTACAGGATATGTACCCATAGAATGTTGCACAGCAACGTTCTTTCCACTCCACAGGGGTGGGGCCACAAAAGACCCTTGGCATTCATGCTCTGTGAGCCTGACGAGTCTGATCTGCAAGGCAATGGAGCCAATCGTAATGGATGTCAACAATAAAGACATTGGGAACCTTCACACAGTTGAGCACACCCAGTTTGGCTTTGTCAAATGCAGATCATGCCTCCTGATCTGGGTGGATTTCTTTGAGACAGTTACCCAGGCTACAGATGATTGAAAGGAGCTCCACACAGCCTACCTGTACCTCACTAAGGCCTTTGACACCATTCCCCAGTCAGGTATCATAGATAAACTCACCAACCGGGGCATAGATCCATACATCACAAGATGGAGTGCAAACTGGCTCACAGATAGATTCCACAAATTAAGAGCTGCTGGCTACATGTCAGACTCTAAACCGGTAACAACTGGTGTCCCCCAGGGTTCAGTCCTGGGGACCCTCCTGTTTGGTATAGACTTCTCAAAAGTACATACCAACACAGGAGGGTTGTGGTTGACTAAGTTTGTTGGGAATTGTAAAGTGTTTGCCATAATAGATTCCCCGGATGACACAAATATTCTCCAGAAGGGACTCTATGAGACAGATGTGTGGTGTCAGAATCATGGCCACAAGCTCAATGTGAAAGAATGCATAGTAATCCCCTTTGGGGAAAACAAAGTACCCACAAACAGGTGTTACCCCCTAAAAACTGACAATGAAGGAACCATCCCAGATATCTGGAAAATTTCCCACATTATCCCTCTACATTAAGGTGGAAACTCCAATGAGTATTCCAACTATAGGCCAATAGCACTCTTATCACCCTTAGCAAAAGTTATGGAAAAATGTATTCACCATCAACTTATCAACCACCTAACCCAGCATAATATATTAGCTAATTGTCAGCATGGCTTCAGGCCATTTCATAGTACCACCACAGCCCTTCTATCTTTCACTGACTCTATACAACAACTTCCTCTCATCTGTACTCTTTATTGATCTGTTAAAAGCTTTTGACATGGTCAACCACTCACTACTCCTAAAAACTCTTGAATCCCTTGCTCTTGACACCAAGGCTGTTCATTGGTTTAAGTCCTACCTTAACAATAGGAAACAAGCAGTCCTTTGGGAGAATAAACTATCCTCTCACCTACCAGTCTCCCTTGGAGTACCTCAGGGCTCCATTCTCGGCCCATTTCTATTCTCAGTGTTTATCAACGACCTTTACTTAGCAATCCCTCAAGCTACTTGCATACAATATGCAGATGATTCCACGCTCATATGTTCTGCCAACTCCACATCTGAACTACAATCCCTAACTCAGATAGTATTCAACTCAGTCAAGGCATGGTTCCTAAAACGTTGCCTCCTTTTGAATGCCAAAAAAAAACAAGCTATTACTCTTTACACCTAACAGTAAGTCCCCCCCAATCAATTTCTCTATCAAATCAAATAATGGCACCATTATAACCCCAGACTCTACCACCAAACTATTAGAAGTCCTAATTGACAATAACCTTACATTTGATAATCATATCAATAACACTATAAAATCCATAAATAGAAAATTAGGCTCCCTATATAGAATAAAACCATTCTTAACACCAACAGCCAGAGCTACTATTGCCCACTCACATTTAATCTCCACTCTTCTCTATGCTTCCCCCATTTACACCAACCTAAAGAAAAGTAATCTCACTAAACTAACTAACTCCTATAAAAATATTGCAAGGTTTGCCACTGGGAACCCATTTAGAACCCATCACTGTCTGAACTTAAAGCAACTTAACTGGCTTGAACTAAAAAACATTCTGATACTCTCCCAACTTACCATTATTCATAAGATATTTTACCAGCCCAAGAACACACCGATACTCACTAACCTTGTTACCCCCTATGTAAACCTCAACTCCTTATGCTCCTCCACTAAACTACTGGCTAGCAATACCAAATCTAATAACATGGCAGGTGACTCCTTGTTTTCAAATACCACTGGGAAATTCTGGAACATGTTGCCATCAGATCTAACTGCACTTGCCTCCTTCCCGCTCTTTAAACAAAGGCTGAAGCAACATCTTATAATGAACTGGTTATGCCCCTGCTATTACCCTGACTAATTGTCTGCATTCTTTTTTTGCCATGTTTCTATATCCTCCCTCCCCTTTACTTTTTCAAACACTACTTACCCCTTAGTAGCATAAACTACTTTAAACTATTTCCTAAAAATAGGAGATGAACTAACTGTGAACATATTTGTTAACAACCTCACATACATTACTGTAGGAGTATCTTATTCCTTTCAAAGCTCCTGTATTTCTTAATTAGCTTATTTTACTGTAGCTAAGGCTCTCTACTGATTTCTAACCATTGTATTATTTTTATATTGGTGTAAATATTTCTCTTTGTATATGGTATTGTTTCTTAGATAGTATTGACTTTGGAACTTCTGTTCTCTCATGTACTGTTTGTCTTACACTTTCCTGCTTCCTTTTCTCACAAAATTGTACATTATAAACATTTAAATGTTACTGTGGAGCTTTTCTCCCCGGGCCTCTGCTGAAAATGGAAATATATCCAGTTGGACTAGCCCGGTTAACAAATGTAAAATAAATAAATAAAAAAATAATAAGGGATCTGGGGACACAAGTAGATAGTCATCTTTCCTTTGACAACCATGTTGCCAAAGTGATTAGGAAATCCTATGTGGCCCACCTAATCAACAAAGGGTTTGCATCAGAATCAAAAGAGGTAGTGGTGGCCCTCTACCCTTAAGTCATCAGACCCATCATTGAGTACAATGCACCATTTTGGATGTACTCGACTAAACATATCCAGCAGCTGGAGAGACCACAGAGGTACCTCACCAAAAGGATTACTGGCCTCAAACAGTTGTGTTATGCAACACAACTGGTAAAACTGAATCTGTTCTCCGTTGCGTACCGCCTACTCAGAGGCACACTCTGCCTAACATACAGAGCCATGTCCAACACATAACTGTCGAACATGCTTCATCTACGGATAACAAAATTGAGTCGCACTACACACTCCAGGGATATGAACCTCATCACAACAATGAATACAACATGCTGGTGGGATAGAGTACCATCACAGCCACTTGCCTTGCTGTAGAACAGAGTCCCAATGTACATCAGACAGAGCCCCTCACTGACACTCTTCAATAGGAACCTTGATGAGTGGATGGGAAACAGACAATTCACACCAGGCATCACATCAGCAGCCCCACTAGAAAGGGGCTTAGGGTACTAAATATTAGAACTAGGGCTTAGGAGACTAACCAATGGGGTGGTGAAAGCTGCACAACTTGCCTAGGCTAATATATGCCTTCATGAAGATAGTCTACTACATACCTATGAACCTATGTGACAGGTACATGTCTACAGATAGTAGATGTGTACTTAATTGTACAGTCATGTTGTACAGCAGGCACATGCACCACATACACTGTAATGCTTACAGATACTGGTGGCTATTATGTACAGTGGGTGAGATGTGCACCTCATGTCTTTTGTGCCATTGAGATGTGTGCTGGATGGCTCCTGTCATGGTCAACCTCTTACACTCATCTCTGCACATCCATCTTTGGCTTATTATACTGTGTTCCCCCTACATATATATAGGTACATAGGTAGGTAATAGGCTATCTGCCTGAAGGCATATATTAGTATGGCCAGAGTGTGCAGCCATCACCATACATGGGGTTAGTTCCCTATGCCTCTGTGTAGCAGAACTGATGAAGTGATCCGTGATGTGGCAGTTCAGTTTCACATACACTCATCAAGGTTCCTCTGGAAGAGTGTCAGTGAGGGACCCAGCTTAATGTAGGTTGGGAGCCTGTTCCAAAGCAAGGGAAGTCTGTGAGTTAGTAATGTATCCCTCCAACATGCTCTATTTATTGTTGTGATGATTATATCGCTAGAGCATGTGGCACAGTAAGCTTGGGTTTACTTCAGACAGAGCATGTACATCAGTACTGCATTGGACACGGACCTGTCTTTTGGGCAGAGATTGGCTGAGTAGACAGTTTGCAACAGAGTACAGATTGAGTTACTTCAGTCTTGTTGCATGGGACAACTGTTTGAGGCCAGTAATCCTCTTGTTGAGGTACTTCAGTGGTCTCTCCAACTGTTGAAGGTGCCTAGTCAGATTCATTGCAAGTGTGTCGTGATACTCTCTGATGGGTCTGATGACTGATGAGTAGAGGGAACCTCCTTTGACCTACATGCAAAGACCTTGACAGTTGGGAATTTGTGAGAACACATAGCATGATTTTCTAACCACTTTGTGAATGTGTTTCTGGAAGTAGAGATGACTATCCACATGTGTCCATAGATCCCTTATTATTACCTCCATATTTAGTGTGTTGGCACCTATGTGGTATTTGTATGACTGTAGCACGAGACCATAATTTTGACACCACATCTGTCTGACTGAGACCCTTTTGAAAGATGTCTCTGTTGTCCCAAACATCGATTATGACAACCTTTTGCAGTCATCCACAAACTTTGCTAACCATAGCCCTCGTGTGTTTGACTGTATTTCTGAAAAGTATACACCAGACAGGAGGGGTCCCAGGACTGAGCCATGGGGGATAGTCCAACAGGGAGACCACAATTCTTACCTTTTGGGATCTATCTGTGCCCCAGTTGACAATCCATCAGATGACATACGTGTTTATGCACAGGTTGTTGATTTTATGGATATGACATGTGTGTGGGATGTTGGAAAAGGGCTTTTGAAGGTCAATGTAGGCCGTGTAGAGCTCATTTCATTGATGTATGTCCTGGGTAACTGCCTTGAAAACTGTCTAGCAGGTCTAGGGACCATGATCTGCCCCTGCCCAATCCACAATGGGTAGGGTTGGGTGTTTGTAGGCTCCCAATAGCTCTGTTTATGAGTTCCATAATGATGGACTCCTTAGCCTTGCAGATCAGGCTTATTAGGCTTATAAGACAATAGTTCCCATGGTCTGTTGTGCACCAACACTTGTGGAGTGTGACAAAGGTTGCTGTAATCCATTCAACAGTATAGTATCCTGTACAGAGGGTGAGTCTCAACAAACTGTTCAGGTGCAGGGTCTGTTTGCTTTGGAGTTCACATATGTCACAGCCAGGGACACCATGTCATCCCATAGACACCGTGTTTTTAGATTTGGATATAGCTGTTTAACCATTGTATATGTGATTTCTGGCTTTTCACAATCTCCAGGCATGGTAATGGGCCCTTTTGTCAGTGAGAGGGGGGTAAATATGTATGAACCTGTCTGACAGGATGTTGGCAATGTCAGTCATGTACATGTATTCATTTACACAGTGCACTGACTCAGAACATATATGAGTTTACACTGATATTTATGACACAGCTAAAGAAAGCTTCATGGTCCTCTATGGACTCTTTGGCAATATTTTTTCCAGAACATGGCTTGGATAATAGGAGTGCTCATTGTTTCTTGATGATACTGATCGGAGATTTATTGATCTTCTTTGGATTTTTACTTTCTTTGAACAACTTAAGTACTTGTATTACATAGTTTGATTATGACAGGGGTCCAATATATTATATGGGTCTGTTTTCATATAACTGTGTGCGCAAGGCAGGATTGGTGAATAGTGACATGTGTCTGGAGCAAGAATTGCAACTGTCAGATATGTGTGGCCCACGGCTGTACTCAGTATGACCTTTCAGTATGTTGTTGACTGACATTCGCTTCGTTTTTTTAAGTGTGTGAACATGCCCAGTATAACCTTTCTGTATGTTGTTGACTGACATTTGCTAAATTAAGTGTGTGAGCATGCCCACTATGGCCATATATATATATATATATATATATATATATATATATATATATATATATATATATACTATATATGTGTGTGAAAATTCAAGTTGATTTTTACTTCAGGGCTCACCTTTGTGTTGTACATCGACAGGAAGCATGCTGTGCCTGCAGGGCTTCCATGAGTCAATTTGCATAGACTTATCAACATTTCTGCATACGGGGGGGACAGCTATTATTTGTACATTTCTACCTGGGGGGCACACCTGATTGTTACTGTGGGTGTACATAGGATGAGGGGTACACCTGAAACATATACACATTTGCTAGGTCTGCACTGCTATGTCAGGTACTCCATTTGAGTCTGTACTGCTGCCTATCGTACTGGCTTGAGGCATACCACTGTACTACAGACCTTAGCTTCCAATTACATGCATATTAGTTTGTGACTTCATAGCCTACCCAACCCTCATCACACTGCCTGGCCTGCTGCTATCTGTCTGCATAGGCCTGGGGGGAGGTTACTCATATGCCTCTTCAGAGGGCATGATACAGCATTTGTTTGTGTTTGCATTTGTCTACAATTGTCCTGCTGGCTGTGACTGTTAGGTATGTGACCCTCCCAACAGGTATATGTGAGTGACTTAAGTTGTGTCTGTGCCAGTGAAATGCTGTCATGGCTTAGTGGTTCAGTACTGTGGCTATAGTGCACAGTATCCTGAGTTCGAGCCCTGTCACTGCTTTTTATTTTCCTGCTGGGCAGACCTGATTGGTTAAGGAACAGTAAAGCAGGTGTGAGCGTGTTTACCCAACTTTGCTTGACTTTGCCTGACTTTGCCCATCATTGCCCAACATTGCCCAATGTTGCCCGAAGTTGCCCGACATTGCGCTAGTTAGTGCGGTGCACAGCTGCGCGCAATTGTATTTAAATATGCTCAGTACTGGTAAAATGTTCTTAGCAGTGCTTTATATTGCTTAAAATAGGGCAGTCATGTCTCAGGTGGTGCTGCAGGGCTGCCTTTGTCGGATGCACATAGTACACTCCCTATACAAGTTTGAAAACAGGTAGTGTCAAGTTAGGCATCCCTTTTACTGTATGTGCAAGTCAGAGAGAGGTGTAATTTCCAGGGTTCCTACTGAGTCAGTATATGTGCTATGCATTGCCTCTTTTACCAAGGCCAGGGCATACTGGGCACACCTCCTTCTGCCTACTGGGGCAGGCTCAGGTTGTTTCTCCTCTGAGTCACACTGTGCCTGTGCAGGCCTTGGCAATGGTGGGGGGCTGTCTGGCCCTGACCCTTACTGTTCCTGATGCAGCTGTTTCCGCAGGACCATATCGTGTAGCATGGCACATACCATAACAATTTGGGTACATGTAGTTGGTGAGTACTGCAAGGCTCCACCAGATGTGTCCAGGCACTGGAACCATGACTTGAGCATCCAAAACACACTCTCAATTATGTTTCTTGTTTGTGCGTGTGCCTCATTATGGAGTTCTTGCTCAGGTGTGTGTTCATTTCTGATGGGTGTCATAAGCCACGGCTCCAGTGCATATCCAACATCCCCCACTAGGTGACCATCAGGGATGTCCCCATTGGCAAATCTCTGGTAGAGCTGCGTCAGATGCCAGATGTGGGAATCATGATAGCTTCCAGGGCAGCCAGCACACACATTCATTATTATGCCTTGGGAATCGCACACGACCTTGCAGTTGATGGAGGGGAAGCCCTTGCGGTTGATGTAGACCCTACCACGCTCACCGGGTGGTGCTTTGATGCATATGTGCGTGCAGTCTATTGTGCCCACTACCTCAGGGTATTCTGCTATTTGATGGAAAAGACACATATTGCTGGCCAACGCCTCACGGGAATTGGGGAAATATACGTGGTCACTGACATGTCCTGACATGGCATCCAGGAACTGGTGGAGTACCCTGGATGCTGATGCCTGTGAAATCACCATCATATCACCAGTTGGTCTTTGGAAGGTACCTCTAGCTAGTATTCTTAGGCAAACACATACCTTGGTATCCACTGGGATGGTTCCTCTCTGTTGGTTCTGTGTGTGAGGCGTGGCCGGCACAGCTCAACAATTTGCTGTAGGAGGTCTCTGTCCACCCTATAGCGCTCCACTATCTCCAGCTCATGTAGCCCCTGATAGGTTACCCTGGGTCTGTACACACTTCTCCGTCTCCTCACAGTGGGTTGTTCACCAGCATTCACAACATCACCACCCTCAGCACCTTGCACGTGTTGGTTTATGATAGCAAGAGCAGCCCCTAACATTTTGTCTGACTTAAGCTTTTTAAGCTTTCCCTGTTTGTATACTGCAGTGTTGCAGAGGTCTTGGGAAAAAACAGGGGGGGATGCTGTTTGCAGAGTTTAAAGTGCTGGGCTGGGCTGGGCTAGTCTGCTGCCTGAGTAATTGGCTGATTCTGATATATTTCACCTGGCAGCTCTGCTAGTTCTCCTTGGTTAACTTCATACTACTTCTTTTCCTTCCTTTTGCCTTTCTGTTTCCACCCGGGGGGAAGTGCCGCACAAACGTGTGCACACGCGCGCACATGCTGCGTGCATGTTTTCAAGGAGTTTCCTATCTTTTAACATTGTGCACCTTTGGTTTGAGGTTTTCAAATAGGACAACTGTAGGCACGCCTCTTGCAATCCTGAGCAACTCAAAGCAAACATAAGCCACTGTGCTCTAATTAGCTTACAGCCTGTCTGACACACACCCTCATGATGTCACCTATATTCTACTCTACTACCCACCTATTCCTAATCTTACACACTTGGGACATGGCTCACATGCTGAGGAAAATTGGGATTCACTATCCTTATCCTCATTTTTATAAGATTGCCTACTAATGCATGGTTATATCTCTCTCACTGAGCTTCCCCACCTTAGCAACCACTACTCAGTGGCCATGTTGTCTTTAGCCTGCCATTTACCTGCATGGCAGAATAAGCTTTTTAGTAAAAATGCCTATTTTTGGCTTTTTTTTTAATTATTTTCTTGTTTTTATAAGCGCCGCACGTTTGCACGGTGCTGCGCTATACTTAAACATCGGAGATCGGGGGAAAAAAAAGTTACATTTTCATACTTTTAAACATTTATAAATGCCAGTGGCCTTATGTTTGGCCATTGACATGCTTCCTCAACTGCATGCATCCTTTATTTGGAACTGTCATAGCTCTGTTTAGCTATTTGCAGAACGGTACTCCATTACTAACAGAGTACATTTCTGCAGCTAACACTAATCTTCCACGGACAGGTTAGTGTTTCCTGGATCACAAATTTACCTCATTTGCATGGCTTTCACCAGCAAATGAGGTAATTTGCATACCATGACGCTGTCCATGTAGGAGTAGCTTTAGCAGCTCTCGTGCATGCCCCTGCCGGCTGTACCTGGATAGCACAGCAGACATATTGCCGTCGTGAGCTCCTACACACTTCTTGCACTGCGTGCAAGATTTCATAAATCTGGCCCACAGTTTCTACCATCCCTGTCTAAAATACAATTGAATGCTACATCTAAGCAATTGAATCAACGTCTTGAAAAAAAATTATCTTAAATGCAACAATTGCAGTGCCTTCTTAGCAAATGCAGTTAGTCTAGAAGCAACTAAAAAGCCAAATGGAGCAATTCTAATGACTCACACAAATCTTTGACTCTCTCTCATTAGAGGCGACTTAGAAGCTTCTCAATATTGGCATTTAAAACCTATTTCTGATTTTGATTTATTTTTAGTAATATATTTAAATATATATGTCTTCAACCCTAAAACCCAACAGACAGGAATCTTACAGGATTTCATACTTGGCCCAAACAATATGTCAAAATACATGAAACATACCTCTACAAAAAATATTTTCTATACTAGACGTGTCCAACCTGTGGCCCGCGGGCCGCATGCGGCCCTTAGAGCTCTTCCATGCGGCCCTCAACCTCTAACTGCAACATCGATGTACGCATGCCCCAAAATACTTTTTTTTGCTTTGTGTTTTTCGCTCCCATGACCTGTCATGCCAAAGCACCTTCTAGTTTTGTTTTTGAGCCAAAAAAGGGTCAGTGTGTTTACGCCATTATTTTGCGCTGAACAATCAGTGTGTGTGTGTGTGTGTGTGTGTGTGTGTGTGTGTGTGTGTGTGTGTGTGTGTGTGTGTGTGTGTGTGTGTGTGTGTGTTCTCGCTGAAGAGGGACTCATGTATGGATTTGCCGCTGTTCCCTTTGAAAGGGACAGCAATTACCTGTGTTAATAGGTAAGTACGGAATGAGTGCATGCATGAAAGCAGAATTGCATGTGTGAAAGTAGAAGAAGAGTGTGTGTGTGTGTGTGTGTGTGTGTGTGTGTGTGTGTGTGTGTGTGTGTGTGTGTGTGTGTGTGTGTGTATGTGTGTGCATGAGAGAGAGAGAGAGAGAGAGAGACGCATGCACAAAGAGGCTAACAATAATCATTCTACCTACTGAACACAAACAAGTTAGCTCACAAATATATCATACATTGAGTACACTTTCATTAAATTGCGACTTTCCTGACAGGGAGAGTGTTGTATTGAACATGAACTCATACCTCTTAACTGTATGGATTTTCAAAGAATGTCTGGATTTTTGCCTTATCTTCCAATTTGTGTCTTTTGCTTAGAAAAATAAAGTAGTCGTCCAAGGTAATGCAGTTCCAGGGAGTAAGAATGAGACAACAGCCTAGGTTAATGGGTCAGTAGTGGACTGACTATGTGGGACTGTAGCATATAAAGATGTATTGTTTTTTCAGACAAACAAAAAAGCACCTAGTACTGTTTTTTCATTGGTGGGTTCTAAGCAGTGGTAGATTGGGCAACTGTAAGCTTAGCTTTGGTGGATCATCAATACTGGCAAATCAAGTGGGCACAATGTCATTTTTTTAAATGTTTGGGATTTTAGTGTGTATGTGTGTGCTTATGTGTTGGGAGTGCTGCAACAGTAGATGATTATTAAAGACAGAGACTTACGGACTGTGGAGAATATGTTTCTTTGTTTCAAAACCTAATACTTGATGCATTATGCCAGAAGTAGATTTTTTAAGACATAGCTTCTTGCCATTTACAGTGGATGGATATTTACATTTAATGGACAATGTATTAGTGTGGGCCTGTGGGGTTCTGAAGGATGCCAAGCCTACCACTGCCAATGTCTTGTAAAGTGACCTGGAAATGGATATTGGGATGTTACTGAAAAAATGTAGTAAGTGGGCTTAGAAATATAGTTTAGTTAAACAAAGTGTACTTTCAATTTACAGGCCATAATTTAATTTATTTCAGGTAGTCCAGATACTGGTAGATTGTATACCATTAGACTTAATTAGGGAGAGCTGTCATTCTGGGGAAACACGCAGCCCTAGTTTCAGTGAAAGCTCTGTGGTTGCTTGCAGGTAGGAAGTTGCAGGATGTTGATGCAATGTGTTTTATGTATTATTTTTAATGCATTTGTCATTTCAAAGCATTTTTTTTCTTTGATGCAAAAGAAGGCAGGACTGAATGAGCCATATAATGTTTAAATGACAATAATGGGATAGAAAGATTATAAGTGATGTATAATGTTTGCAGCTACAGTTGTTTCAATGGTGTCTGTGATGCAAAACTATTTTTGGGCCTGTGTCCCACTTTTATTTTTCGCTTTGTCCAGATTTCTTGCTCTAAGGTTGAGAGGTATGGTTCCATACTAAATCAGAAGTTGTATTTACCTTGGAAGACTTTTCGGCATAATTATGAAAAACAGAGCCTTTTAATATCTCTGCTTATTTCCAATATAAACTGCCATGCAACCTTGCAAATAACCTTCTTATTAAGCTACGTTACTTCTTTTGGAATTGACAGGTATGATTCATCTGTTCGGACATAAGCATAGAGTGCTAATGTGACTTTGATTTCTTGCAGCAGTCTGTGGTTTACATAATCACAATAACTTTTCTGTGTTTCTGGGTGTGTAATCAATTTAACAGTTTTAAAGATGTTTTTCAAAAATAAATAAATAATCCTCTCTACACTTTGAGCTATTGACAAAGTCTGGGAATTTGTTTTTTTCTAAAGCGAAGGTCAGCATTACAGCTCAGTAAACTGTCAGTCTGTGAGTAACTTCTGCAGAAATTAAAATGTCTGAATGTCAAATGGCTTTAGATTGGAGGGAAGTTTATTTTTATTTATTTTATTTTATTTTACATTTGTTTAGCGGGAAAGTCTGACTGGGCACAGGTCCATTTTCAGCAGAGGCTCGGGGAGAAAAGCTCCAAAAATAACACAAAACAATACAATACATGAGAGAGAGCAAATTATGGATGTAGTACTCATACAATATGGCAGAGATTACATCTCGTAACAGTGAGAATCATTATGTACAGAATAAACTTAAAAACATTTTTTTTTACAGTTATAATTACAGCAAGGCAAATATCAATGAGTTAAGTTTTTAGGAGAAAGCTGTTTGTACATAGCTGAAGCTCTGAAACAATCTTTTGGTATGGATTAACCTGGGGATTGACACAAGTTATATGTTTACACCAGTATGTAGCATTATAGTTTATGGTTTTCTTATTGATTTACTTTTTGCCGAGCAGCTGTTTGTTGATTTATTGGTGGTGGGAAATTACATGTATAAATCCATCTCTATTATGATTTTTTTTCAGATATTTTGACTTCCAGACAATTTCATTCAGTGAGTGGGTGTCATGTGATTACTGAGGTTGCCTATTTTACAAGTAGGGGCTTTTTTGTGCGTGTGTGTGTGTAAGAGAGAGAGATTTAATATGTATACTGAATATAATTTTGCAAATGGAATCCTTAGTTAAACATGCCCCTCTTCTTGGGCACCTAGACTTGAGTAACCGATATTAGATCTTAGCCATCCAGCTGGGAAAGGTTAGTATGTGAATTTTCCATCTGGTTTGATGAAGGCTATGCCATTTACCCAAGGACTACATTTATGGCTATCCATCCAGCCATCATGTTGCTGAACTACATTGTTTGATAATGAGAGGTTTTTACAGATGTTGAAGGTTTTTGTGTCAAGAACCTGTCCATAAAAAGTGGCTTGTTTATGTTGCAGTGAAGGCTGTGGTCTTTGTAGTGAGCATTTTAGGTGTAACCAGTATTTCTGAGGTAGAGGAAGTCTATTAAGGCAGGATCTTTCTTAGCCTGGAAAGCAAGCCAATGGTGAAATTTATAGGGGCCAGTGAGGGACAGAGGAAAGCAAGAAGCTTTTTAGTCTGTTTAGATAACTAAGTGAACTTAGCCCTTTGACCTTTTTTGGCAGAAATGGTTGTAGTCTTTCTTTTGGCAGGGTGTTTTGCTGAGGCACATGTCAAAAGGGGCATTACTAATAATGGCTCTTGTAAAGGAAGAATACAGGGATGTTATGACCTCTTTGTCCCTGGATGAGATACCCTTACCAATGAATTGGGCCATGTAAAAATCTTTCCTTACAACGGAGACAACGTGGTGGTCAAAAGTCAGGTTTCTATCAACCTGGGAGCTCAAGTACCATACAACTTATTGCATGCTTACAACATTGTTATTAATGTGATAATTTGTGGGGACATCACTCTCTTCAAAGGGGATGATGATGCATTTTTTGGCATTTAACTTGAGGCCATGTTTCTGGCACCAATTATTTGTTTGGGTGAGACTCTCTTGTAGCTTATTCAGAATTGTTTTATTAAGTCAGTAATGTGAATTCTTTACTTTACTGCAAATTTGTTGGCTTATTTTTGTGGATTATAGTATTGTAGGACTGCTGATGTTGACATTTTACGTAGTTGGACTGCTGGAACGGTTTTCCCAGTGAGAAATGCTAGTGCTGTAGTGGATATCTGTTTATTTGTAAAATATATATACATAGACATATATATACATATATATATATATATATATATATATATATATATATATATATATATACATATACATATATATAGATAGATAGATATATTAACTAAGATATTAGAGTTAACTGTTAGATTAGAGAATTAGAATGAGAACTAGAATTTTAAGGGAAATATTAGGCATTTATTACATTTATTCATTGTTCAAATGCATCTACAGTACAGCCAGGAGATTGACTGTGGTCTTCCGGAGCAACAAAAGAGTTAACTATATGATATATTTTATATGCGGCCCCAGGACCATTTCTGTTCACTCAATGCGGCCCCAGCAAGCCAAAAGGTTGGACACCCCTGTTCTATACCATTATAATCCTTTACCCACAACCATCAAACTATTCATCAAGACTTTAAACTTAGTATAGCATTTGTTAACACTCTTACAACTAGGAAGGGAAGTAAGATACCAGCCAACCTATAAACACCATGTCAGCATAGCTCCAAACTAGCTATTAAGTTTACTATACTAAAATTGCTGCAAAGTACTGCTCTCTGAAGATTAAATATGTAAAAAAAAATATAAGTAAACACATGTTCTGACTCAAATAGCTTACAAAGTGCATATATGCTTACCTGTGAGAGAAAGCTGATCTTTTCTGGTTGAGATCCAGACCTTCTGAGCTACAACAAGGAGAATATATGGTATCAAATCACTGTAAAATAAAGAAAATAATATGTCAAATGAATCAGAAAATATGGACATACATATATCTGAAACAAAATTTTCATCGGTGACTACACCAGAAAACGAGATTATCTTAAAACGTCATAGAACTGCTAAACAACATGAAGGCCAAAAAGCCCCAAATAAAATTAAGACAGATCAACTTCCCAGTCTTGAAGATTTAAAAACAGCATTATCACCATTGCAAATGGCGATTCAGAAATTCTTCGATTAACATCAGACAATGAAAAGTGACCAGACTGGAAAAAACAGAATTAAAAGTAGTTGAAAATGAAATTAAAATTGACCAACTATAAGAAACTTTGAAATTTGCTATTAAAATCATACACGATATCCAACAAAAAAATCTTAGATTTAGAAGCTAGAAGTAGGGGAAGGAATATACTGGTAGGTGTGGTACCTGAAAAATATGAACAACCAAAATTAATAGAGACTTTGTACAAAATTCTAGACTGTCTACTGGAAGAACAGGAGGAATCAAACCAGATCATTATCAAAAGAGCACATAGAGTATTCAGGTCAGCACAAACTCAGGACAAACCAATGAAGATATTTGTAAGACTCTTAGACTACCAAGGTATATACAAAACACTTGCAAAGGCTAAATCAAAAACAAACAAAAAAAAAATACTGACTTGGAATGGAAATAAAATTACTTTTGCCCAAGATATTCCCATTCAGATTAAACAAGAACAACAGAAAATCTCACCAATCTGCACATATCTAATTTCTAAAAAGATTAAGTTTCAAGTGAAATATCCCTACACAGTAAAATGTCACCAGAAATGATCCAAGTATTCAACTGGATCAACCAAGGAAACATACAGTGTTTTCATTAATGCATGTAACGATGCACCCGAGTGAATATGGCATATGATGTTAAATAGTGAAGATACCACCACTAGAAAATGCTAGTACATTGAAACTAATTAGTTAGCCATTGTAACTAGTAATTTTATAGATTTAACCTAAAAACAAATACAATTTTTTTCTTTTGCTTGGGATTTTCACTGTGCAGAGGAGCATATTCCTGGACAGAAGATTACCTGGGCTCAGTCTGTACTCAGTGAGGCTTAATTAGAACACTTCCTGTTTTCACTTGCAAGAAACTTCCTGTGCAAATTCTTGTAACCATCACAAATATAAACTGAATGAATGGTAGTCATAATGTTATTTTCATCTCATCAAAAGTGGAATTAAGTTAATAATAAGCTTTTATTTTTTATCATTTCAACATAATAAAGAGCCCAATATGGATCATACAGAGTTTTATGCTAGAAACTTTAAAGTTACATTTACACTCAAACAAATTTGACTAACAAGTTTTATTAAAGGTTATGTAATTGTCTTTCTTATCTTGTTGATCACTTTTAATTTTAAAAATATACAAAGGGAGCTGAGAGACAAGATTTGTGGGATTATAGAGAGGCTATGCTCTACTTAGTCTACTTAAACTATTTTACCTTAAAAATGATTGTTAAAAAGTTAAGTTGTAGAGAATGTAATTGGATTCAAAGTTTATATTATGTACCCAGATGAAATCCTCTATGTTGTGTTACATTACTCTCTTCCTGGCTAGATAGGGATGTGGTTAGGCACAGGATTTTAGCACAAAGATCTAAGTGCGCTATGCCAATCTGTTTAAGTTTATGCCTCAAACATTTGTTTATATGGTATGAGGAGATAGTTATTTACCAATCAACAGTTTATCTTTGTAAGCAAGGACAAAGTGGATAATAGATTCATGGAACATTAAAGGTATGCCAATGTAAAAGAAGAGAAATGTACTTTTTCATTTAACATTTTAATCAAAAGCAGAAGTAATATTCATACAAAAGACTCATATGCAGCCAGCCACTGGGCTCAAGACATGTGAAAAATGGCTTAAAACAACCATAAAGGTAAGAAATTTAACAGTGCAGGAGATGCAATTATTATTAAAAAATCCTTTAAAGACAATATTTTTCAACATGATTCAGACTTGGATGGGAGATGGTGTTATTTAGTGGGCAAAAATACATTTTACTAAGCCGATACTACTTTTAAATATCTATGCTACAGAATAACATGAGTTTATTGTAAAAATCTATAAGATACTAAGTCTTTTTCCAAACTTCTGCCATATAGTAAGGGGACACTGAAATGTAGTAATTGATCCTACAACTGATAGGACAACTAGGAGCAAAACAGGTCTATATTAGAAAGGTGAAGGATGACTTTTGCGAATATGTTTTCATCGACACATAAATGTTGATGTATGAAAAGAGCGAACAACACAAATAGCGAAAGTGAGAATGCCGAACGTATTTCCTTGGCCAGCAGGGTGGTCATGGGGTTGAGAAAATAAATCCTTTTCCCCACTGTAGTGCAGTCTCGGAGTTGGTATATTTAAGTAGGGGGTCTGTGTGGGGTGCAAAAATGTTTAGAAAAGTGTTTTACTTTAGGTTTGTTCACTTAGTTTTACCTTACTTGTATGGCGCTATTGCATCCGGTATCATGTTCGGCGTTCTCATTTTCACTATTTGTGTTGTTCACTCTTTACGCACATCGACATTTATGTGTTGATGAAAACGTATTCGTGAAAGTCAGCTTTTGCTTTTCTAATATAGACCCAAGCAAAACATATAATGCCTATACCTCTACAAAAATTTCAGACTTAAAGTCAGATTTCAATTAATTTGACCTTTTTAATTTTCAAAATAAAAGCACGCCATTGGAAAAATTTACTTTTTACTCCCATTGTTATAAAATATATGCTAGGTTGGACTGCTTTCTAATCTTAGAAATATTTCTAAAAACTAACATAATGTTTCATACAGAACCAATATTCTTTTCAGATCACTCTAGAATTACACTTACTATTAATTGGTATAATATTTCAATTTTTTAAAAAAAGTTGGTTAGAACTGGACGTTGAGCCCTAATTTACTTCATAAAGATGATATTATGCAAGAAGTTAATCACATATTAGAAAAACTGGGGAGTAATGCTTCCAATTCACAAATTCCGTTCAACATCCAGTGGGTGGTGAGCAAGACTCAGATTGGGGGAATCTTTATAAATAAAGCAACATGCTATAAGAAACTATATAGCTTGAAGGAAATTTCATTAAAAGAAAAGATTAGCAAACTTGAGGAGGAACTTTATTTAAACTACAATTCAGATTCTGAAAAATGTTTAAATAATCTTCAAAATGAACTTTACCTAATGCATGCAAAGCAGAAATCATTTAATGAAATGAAACTATTGGCTAGATGCTCAGAATGGGCATAAGCTCCTTCAAAACTACAAGTGACACTTATAAACCTTAATAAATTCTCTCCTCTGATAACTGATATAACATACCAGGTGAAAACCTACTACACAAATGATGAAATTGTGCAAATCATTAAACAATTATACTCTCAGACATATAGTAAACAAAGTCTACTGTTTACTGCATAAAAAAGAATGATTTTTAAATCAATTAGAATTCCCAAAACTTAATCAAAGTTAACAGGATCTTCTTATAGCACCCTTTACTGAGCAAGAAATTCTGCTAATAATTAATAATCTTAAAGTGAGTAAAGCCCCAGGACCTGATGGTAACACTGCAGAATTCTACAAGACCTTCAGACAAAATATCTCAAAATATTATTGCACTTGTTCAATTATATAAAGGACAATAGTGGCACAGATCTGTATCTTAACAATTCTAAAACACTTCTCATTCCTAAAGAAAATTCTGCCACTAAAAATCCATGGAATTACAGACCAAAGTCTCTGATTAATCTAGATATTAAAATATTTGCTTTAGTGCTGGCTAACAGATTAAACCCTCTATCATCAAGTATAATATCACCTAACCATTCTGGTTTTGTACAAAATGGACACAAATTTGTGATAATACAGTGACATTAGATACACTGATTATACTCTCTAAACAATATAATAACTCAGTTTTTACACTCACAACTGATGCATTTATAACCTTTGACAGACTTTAGTTTTTCCTTTTCTCAGTTTTGCCATATTATGGCCTACCTCTAACCTTTATTAATTTAATCAGAGTCCATTTTACAAATGCCCATACAACTTTACATATAAATAGGATTGTCTCCTCTCCAATAAAAATCATGACTGGAATAAGGCAAGGTTGCCCATTATCCCTCTATCTATTTAATTTATATATGGAACCTCTGTCTCTTCTCATAACACAAAAAAACTTTTACTGCATTCTAGAATTATGTAATACAAAGATTGCATTAACTGCTTTTGCAGATGATTTAAACCTCTATTTTACTTTAACCAATACCAACTTAGCAAAAATATTAGGTTCTATTAACATATTCTCAAAATTCTCTAGCTATAAACTAAATTTGACTAAATCCTCTGTCTTTCCTTTAAATCCACATTATAATCTAATCAACTACTTTCTAGTGTCTGAAATTAAATTAAATAATTCAATAAAATACGTAGGTATATCTTTTCAACATGTCCAAATTTAATTTGCCAAAATAATTTAATGAAAGTATGGACAAACATTGGTTAGGATATTCTTAGGTGGAATAAATTGAAATTTCCTTTTCTACCCAAAGTTTCTATTATTAAAATTAATATATTACGGATACTATTATTTCAGTTCAATGCATTCAACTTAATAATAAAAAACAATTTTTAGAAATATCAGTACAAATTTATCCAAATTCATATAGTTAGAATTAGTTACCAGAAGCTGACATACCCCAAAAAACTTGATGGATCAGGCCTCCCTGACTTTAAACTCTATTATGATTTAATTAACTCTAGTAAAATTATACTAATATCTGAATATAACTCAAGCAGGAATATTTGGAGTTCTGTTTTGGTGAAAATATGGTATAATTATATAAATAACTACACAATCAACCCTAAATCACTACCCTTTCTCAATAACGAGAGTTTTAGAAACATCAAAATACATAAATCTCTAAAAAATAAGATAATAATAATAATAATAATAAAAAATAACAGAATCACTAAACTTTAGAAGTTCATTCAAGATTCTACAACCAATTCATCTTAACCCAAATTTCAAGCTAAACACATTAATACTTAATCTAAATAGTGATCTCCTAATCAAAGAAAGCAGTGCATTAAAAATGTATACCCACAGAAGTCTGTCAATTAATGGCATGAGAAGTGCTTTGAACCTCCCTAAAAGTTATATTGCTATATTGACACAAGTGAGAGAGATGATCTCAAAGCTCTTGGAAAACCATAAGGTTGATGATAATAACATAAATGCGTGTAAAACATTAGGGAATGTTTTAACCTTGAAAAATAAAAATGATATCAACCACATATAAAATATTCATCTCTCAACTATCAAAAAGCTATTCTTTATTCTAATTATTAGACTAAACTAAATCCATCAACTACAAACAATTAAAAAAAATTCAGTCCATCCAATTCACTCCAAAGGTAGTCACATTTAAAAACTTGTGTATACTCAATTAAAGACTATAAGTAATGCATACTTAACCACAGATACACTTAGTAGCTATTATTCCACACCCTCTCGAAATTGTCCCAATTACAAGTTTTAAAAAGTTGATTTATTGCATATCTTCTGGAGATGTAAATGCTCCTATAAACTATGGTGTTATTTAAAAGTCAAGCTAGAGAAGATGGTATATGAGAAATCTACCTTTTCCTGGGAACTTGCAATTCTACACATCCACTCTCTGAATTAACAACCAAAAAATACACATATTAATCACTGGCTTCTCTCTGGTTAAATTATATATCACTCAGAAATGGCTTGATAGATCAAATATATAATATACATATAAACAAAAACACCACGTTACCAAAGGTGGTCTCAACAAGTAGAGAAATGCAGGAAAAAAGATGAGATGTACCTCCAAGGCTGTTGGGAGACAAACACATCACATTAAAAGCCAAATCCTTTAATAGAAACAGATAAAAATTAAATAACATAAACCAAGGCTCAGTGTGGATAAGCGCTTTCAGTAAACAACCTTCTTCAGATCCAGACGTTCCTATTATATGCAGTACTGGAGTATACTCCTTGACCATATTTTACAATAACATTAATAGTACATAAATTGCCATCACTAGCTAATAAAGATATCTAAACCCAAATATATCTCATTTTAAGGCACTCACTTTCTTCTTCTATTCTGCATATAATTACTTTTTATTAACTTGATATATGAAAGATCTATATAGTCATTTAGCACTTTTGTCTATAGTTTTTTTTTAAGTATTGTAATATATTGTAATATATCAAATATTTTTCCTATTTGTATTCATAGATTCTATATTGCTGATGAATGTGTGTGATTGTTATACAAAAGTTTAGACAGCAAATCATAGTAAAGATATTGGAAAAAAACATTCTTGCAACTAGCAATTCACTTCACAAAAACTAAATTATTGTTCTTTCATAAACATTATTAAAGACTTACAACTACAAAGTCTGTGTAGTTACAGAGACATGGTTTAAAGCTGCTGAGAGAACCCTGACTGTGCAAGGCTACAATGCTTTCCATACATTTAGACAAACTACTGTACAGGAAGGGACAAAAGGTGGAGGTGTCTCAATATTCATTAAAAATAGTCACAGATCAAGACTAGTCAGTATGATGCACCTGGCCCTCTCCGTGCCCAACTCAACATAAGCAAAGTCCCATACCATATCATTGTTAGCTATAGGTCCCTCTCTGTAACCTAGAATACCCTTACTCCATATGTAAGCAAACTGGAGTCACTCTGCATTGAACCAAACAATATATTTCAGGGAGAAATCAACTTCCCACTAATAACTTATGTAGATCCATGTGTGTGTACAGCTTTAAGAAGCTGTCTAGGGGCTTGTGCAACTGTATAAATACTGAGCATTTGTGAGCCATTTTCTGCTAACTGTTGAGATGTAAGCATGTATATCTGTGTAGTCTGTCAGTTAATCAGTTTGTTTATATTTTGTAAAGCTGTTATCCATCCTGATGTGTTTCTATGTAATAAAACATACACACAGACTACCCTGCCTGTTCTTCTAGAGAATGATGCACAACATGGTATCAGAAGTGGAATATCCATAAAGGACATTATGCCAGAAGGGGATCCAGATTCTTCAGTTCGAGACTGTAAGGCACTCAGTTAACACTGGAGGAATATGTAGGAGTGAGTATTAAAACTTGCTCAAGCTATTTCCTATTTGAAAAATATGAAATCAGGTATTCAGAATGCTCTAAACAAATTTCACAGTAATAGAAATATCCAAAACCATGGTATATTAACAGAATATTCAACATTACTACAAAAAATGCTTTACATAAAGTCTGAGTTGCATAAAATGAATAAAATAATGAAATAAAGAAAACAATCACATTTTTTCACTAAGCACTATTTTTCTACATTAATCAAAGCTACTCAAGTTGTGTGAAATGGATGAAGTGTTTGCATGTTTGTGCAGTCTTACAGTGCAGTTTTTCTCAAAATACAGCCATTAAAAAGCATATTTTGCAAAGTAAAGTATTTTGGTGAGTTTATTGTGCATTTTAATGTTATCTCAAGTGCTGGCTGTGTGCATGTTCATATATAATTACAACGGCCATATTTTGCAGTGTGTTTAGGCATAAATTGTTGACATGGCAGATGGATTTTAAAAACCATCTCCACTTTTGTTTGACAATAATATTGTAGAGAAATGGAGATTGTTTGAGCAAGAGTACAATATTTTCATACAGGCTGCATTTTATGATAAAGACAACCATATAAAGGCATTTATTCTGCTTAATTTAACTGATTCAGAAGCCATAGAATGGGAACATTCATTTCTGTATGCACCTCCTGTCTTTGCTGGAGAGGGGGAATCCATCTTACAGTTTTAACAAAACAACTGGAACTAACCAAGGAACAAAGAAACAAGTTTAGCTTAGATAACTGTTTATTTTCCACTTTCTTCCAAGTCTTCATCAGAATATACATTAACCATCAGTGTGTTTAAATACAAATAACAACCAATAAAAAAACAACCAATTATATTAAACAACCATCAATAATTATTTAAAAAACAAATCTCATTAAAAGCATTGTATATCACTTTTGTAAATACACCCTATGATTTTTTTTAAGAAACATTTAATATTGACCACATCATTTAACCCAGGTTCTTTATCTGAGTTTAATTTAATTTGCCATAAGGCTTCTTTTTGCTCTAACTCAGTTTTAAAATCTCCACCCATCAAATCATCAACACTCTTTTCCAAAACTGATAAAAATGTTTTGCAATTAGGACATTTTAATGTGTGTTTATAGAACTCATTTGTTTTATCTTTCTTTTTTTTTGCTATAATAATGTTCTCTGATTCTCACTGATAATGCTTGTGAAGTCATCCCTATATAAAATGCTGTTTGGAAAATATTACAATGGGGTCAGGACTTACATAAGACAGTGGGACCGTGACCATAGTTTATATACAAAAACATCATAACTTAAAATTATTTGAGAGAGATAAAGTTAAGGTTAAAAAAATATCTTTAAACACTAACAGACCAGCTGGTATACATAAGTGGGGCAGTTGCAATGTTTGCAGGTTTATATTGGAGGGGGCCTTTGTCTATTTGAGTCATATAACACACACCAGTAAAGTACCTGGCTATTTTAATTGCCAAAGTAAAGGGTTAGTTTATATAGGGGTGTGTATGAATTGTATGGCGTTTTATATAGGGAAGACTACACAAGCATTATTAAATGTTTCTTAAAAAATCATAGGTTGTATTTACAAAAGTGATATACAATGCTTTTAATGAGATTTGTTTTTTTTTTTAAATAATTATTGATGGTTGTTTAATATAATTGGTTGGGGGGATTTATTGGTTGTTATTTCTATTTAAATACACTGATGGTTAATGTTGTATATTCTGATGAAGTCTTGGATGAAAGCGGAAAATAAACGGTTATCTGCGCTAAACTTGTCCTTTGTTCCCTGGCCAGTTCCAGTTTTTGTTTTGTTTTGGTTGGTGCTTTACTGGAATTTGGATTGTTTTTGGTCTTGCATCTTACAGTTGTACTGGCTGAGTCAAGGGAAGATCCCTAGTGTTTAAATGTAAATTCAGAGAAATCTTTAACCCCCAAATGAATATTACAATGGTAAGGCGCTTATTTTATTCAAGGGATCAGAAACCTGGTAAAACTTTTGCAGCATAAATAACTGATTTGTGAAACAGGGCTAAAACTTGCAGATTTGATGATTTAAGGGATGAGTTGATAAAAGACATACTTGTGTGTGGTATTAAAGATGATGCTGTGAGAAAGATTTTGCTTCTTGACAATGATTTAACTTCAAATAAGGCCATTGAGATTTGTCATATATATGAGCTCACAGAAAAGCACACAGATATGCTTACAAATGAGGGATACATGTTGCCAGTAACTTCTAAAGTCCATGTTGATAGTATGCAGCATGTGGTTAAAAGAAACAGGCCCAAGCAAGTGGCAGCTATGGGGAGACCTGCAACAGCCCCTGGGAAAAGCTTTCTAGCTAGTTCCAAGGCATGCTCTTGAAACTGCACAGTTTCAGTGAAGCAAAAGACTGAGTCAGCAAACTCAAAGCATGTGCCCCCACCCAGTTTCATAGCCAAATGTCATAAGTGCGGAGGAAGTCATGAGTCTAAAAGGGAGAAATATTTAGCTTTTGGTCAGCAATGTCACAGATGCAATAAGTGGAATCATTTCAAAAGGTTTTGCAAATCAAAAAGGACACATTATTTTATTAAAAGAGAACATTCAAAGAGACAAGTTGATCAATTAGAAAGCTATGACCCTACTTTTTATGGTGATGGTGTGCCAGTGCTTCATGAAACAGTCAATGCAGTAGATTTATGGGCCACAAATGAAGTACTTTGTACTGTTCGGATAAATGGGAAACCCAAAGAGCTGAAAGTTGATACAGGTTCAAAGTGCAATGTTATGTCTGCAGAAACATTTGCTAGAGTGAGAAGCTTGATTTATCAAACTGTTACTTATCGTGGTGAAGAGATTGAAACCAAAGGCTCAGCAGTACTTTCATGTTGCTCTGCTGGGTGAAGCCATGACTTGTTATTCCGTGTGGTCAAAAGGCACATACAGTCATTATTAGGGCTCAGAGGTAGTTTGAAAATGGGACTGCTTTCATTTAATAAGGAAATCCATCATGTTTACTTAAAAGACCACTGTTCTAATTTCACCAACTACATTTTATCTACCTATGCTGATCTTTTTAAAGACAAACTAGGCAAACTTCCAGAGAAATTCTCCATGAACTTACATCCAAGCCCAGTTGTCAGACATGCCCAGAAATTTCCACTAGCTATGCAGAAGAGAGTCAAAGTGGAGCTAGATATAATGGTGCAGCAAGGTGTAATTTGTCCACTTGGTTCATCTACTCCAAATGAATGGGTATCTTCCATGGTGGTAGTTCATAGAAAGGCTCAGATGGTATCAGAATATGTATTAATCCATGAGATTTGAACAAGGCACTGAAAATACCTCATTTTCCAATACGTGTATTCAAAGAAATTTCAGCTCTTATACCAAATACCACTGTTCTTTCTGTCTTAGATGCAAAGAGTTAATTTTGGAAAATTTTGCTTGATAAGAAATCCTCGTTGCTTACAATGTTCAGTACTCCTTTTGGTAGGTACAGATTTTTGAGAATGCCATTTGGTATAAATTCTGCCAGTGAAGTCTTTCAACATGCAATGGAGCAATTTCTTTCTGGATATCCTTGTGCTATTATAGTAGATGGTATTCTAGTAGGAAGTAATGGTGAAGCTAAGTATGACAGCAACCTCAAGAAAGTTCTGGAAAGAGTTTGTCAAGTGAATCTTAAGCTGAATCCTAAGAAGGGGTTACTTATGTTGGTCATTTATTTAGCAGTTCAGGCTTATGACCAGAGCCTTCCAAGCAAATAGCCATTCTTAAGATGCCAGCTCCAGGTAATGTTCAAGCCTTTCAGTGCTTTCTTGGCATGGTTAACTTTGCATGGTTAACTACTTATACACTATAATTCCAGATTTAAGCCAATTAGAAGCACCACTTAGAGAGCTGATACATAAAGATGTATCCTGGACATGTTTGAAACAGCAACAAAGAACATTTGATGTCCTGAAACAGTGAATTGCCAGTCCACCAACTCTCAGATACTATGATGTTCACAAACAAGTTGTTGTTTCTTGTGAAGCTTTGAAATTTGGTCTTGGTGCAGTCATTCTTCAAGGGGGCCAATTTTTAGCCTATACATCCAGATATCTAACCAAAACTAAAACGCAGTATGCTCATATAGAGAAAGAAGTCTTAGTAATTGTGTTTGCATGTTCGCAGTTTCATGATTATATTTATTGTAGACCTATCCAGATTGAAAAGAACACCAACCTCTAGTCATTATTTTGAAAAAAACCTATGCACACAGCTCGAGCCAGATTGCAATATATGATGTTGAGATTGCAGAAGTACAATTTCAATCTTGTCTACCCAAAAGGCACACTTCTTTATTTTGCTGATACATTATCCAGATCATCCAGAAATACACTGAACAGCATGAGAATGCAAACATTGATTCTGAAGTCATGGAAGTGAGAAATATTTCTTCCACACTTCTCGATGAGCTTAGAAATCATACAGCCTCAGATCTTGTTTTACAGAAGCTCAACCACTTTATCAAGTAAGGATGGTCATTAAAGCAATCTGGTTTACCTCAAGAAGTGCAACCTTATTTTCCTTACAGAGATGAGGTTTTGTCTGACAATGGTATTGTTATGAAAATTCTGAAAGTAATTGTTCCAAAGTACATGCAAGAAGAGTATATTGCTATCTTGTATCATGGACACCCAGGGACCAATTCTACTAAAGGGAGGGCAAGAGGACTAGTGTTTTGGCCTTCTGTGTCACAATACATTGAACGAGTACTTTCATCTTGTTCTGTATGTAATAGTACAAAGCCACATCAATAGAAGGAACCACTTCAGCTAAACCAGATTCCTGAAAAACTTTGGTTGTGAGTAGCCACTGACATTTTCAAGTGGAATGGCCAACATTACTTGGTGTTAGTAGACTCTTATTCCAATTGATTCAAGACTGACCTACTTCCTAACCTAGCAGCCAGTACTGTCATTATTAAAATGGTGTCATTTTGTAGTTAATAGTAGTCCCCACAAAGTTATTTCCCACAATGTTACACAGTTTACTAGCCAACAAATCAAAAGATTTGCCAAAGAGTGGGACTTTACTCATATTACAAGTAGTGCTGAGTATCTGCAGTCAAATGGTTTGGCAGACCATGCAGTTCAAAGTGTGAAACAATTACTAGAGAAGTCAAAACGAGATAATAGTGGTTTTCCTGAATCTCTTTAATCTCCAAAATATTCCTCATTATAAATATCTTGGTTCACCTGCCCAGAGACTTCTGTCAAGACAAACCAGATCCACCTTACCAATCAGCAGTAGCTTGTTGGTTCCTAGTGTAAGAATAACAGATTTATAAAATCCCATCTGTTAAAGAAGAGCCTAACCCAGAAGTCTTATTATGGCAATTCCAGCAAACTGTGCAATCCGTTACATGAAGGAAAGAGTGAGAATGCAAACATGCTAATGTTATGATCGGATTGGAGTTGTGAAGAGTATTTGCTCAGAGCCAAGATCATAGTTTGTGAAATCACAAGAAGTAGAGTTTAGGCATAATCGGAAACATTTAGCACCAATGTCCAAGCCTGTACCACAGCACCTAACATGTGAGAAAGATTCTATCTCAGAGTGGTTGTCCAACATTCCAGTTTCTGAGGACATTCCAGTAAATATCCCTGTTCCTAAGATGAATCCCAAAGTTCCTGATACAAGTTGTTTACTAAAGACTGCCCCTGTTGCTAAATCCATTTCTGATTACTATATTACTAGATCAGGACATATTTCCAGATCATGTTACAGATACACAGCAACTTGGACATGAACATTGTGTTTGCTTCCAATGAATATATTTTTGCATGTCTTATTCAAATGCCATTTCATTGAAGACAATTCATTAAGAGGGAGGATGTAGATCAATGTGTGGGTACAGCTTTAAGAAGCTTTCTAGGGGCTTGACAAATGTATAAATACTGAGCATGTGCAAGCCTGTCTGCCGTTTTCTAGTAAGCTGTTGTGACATAAGCATTTATGTTTATGTAGTCTGTCAGTTAATCAGTTTGTTTATATTTGTAAACCTGTTATCCATGCTGATGTGTTTCTATGTAATAAAGCATATAAATGAACTACCCCACCTGTTCATCATCTATACTAGAGAAGGACAAGCAACAACTTAGAAACAAACATAAACAACCTCCAATGTGCAGGCACAGAGATTCCCGAATTTAGATAACACAAATGATATGGATCAGGTGGTCTGTAAACTCACTAGGGGTGCAAAAATCCTTGACTTGGCCCATACAAACATAAGGAAACTTTGCATCCATACGTATGTAATAACCTCAATTGACAAGTTGAACCATAAAGCTGTCTCCTTTGAAATTAAACTAAAAACTGTGATGCCATCTAACCCCTGAACATTTATAGGTTCATAGGTTCATAGGTTGGTACTAGGCTATCAGCCCTAGGGCCTATGCAAGCCTAGCCATAACAATTCCCTGGCTATTTCTTCCCACACTATTTACTTCCCTGGACCCCAGTCTAGCAGGACAACTGCCGTGATCCCTGGGGTGAATTTCCTTTCACCCATCCAATCGTCAAGGTTCCTTTTGAAGAGGGCCAAAGAGGCATTCTGCTTGACATGTATGGGCAGCCTATTCCAGAGTCTGCGGAGTCTCTGGGTCAGGAACCCATCCCTCCAGTATGTTTTGTTGATTGTGATAAAAAGGTTTAGATCCCTGGAGCGTGTGGCTCTGAGGGATTGGGATTTCTTTAAGTGTAGCATGGCCAACAGCTCTGGGTTTGACATGGTCTTGTATGTTAAGCAGAGATCATCTCTGAGTAGACGATATGCGACAGAGTATAGCTGGAGTTATTTAAGGTGGTCAGCGTAGGGCATCTGCTTTAGGCCTGTGATTCTTTTAGTGAGGTATTTCTGCGGCCTTTCCAGTTGTTGCAGATGTCTTGAGAGGTACATACCAAATGGGGCGTTGTATTCTATAATGGGTCTAATGAAGGATGAGTACAGTGGGAAAATGACCTCCTTTTTTCTGGATGAAAAGCCCTTAGTGATGAGGTGTGCCACATAGAAGGATTTCCTGACTGTTGTGGCGATGTGGTTATCGAAGGTGAGACAACTGTCCACCTGTGTCCCTAAGTCTCTTATCACACTTTCACTGTTTAGTGTACAGCCAACTATGTGGTAATTCATGGGTAAATGTTTTTTTCCCAAAGGGGATAACTATAAATTTCTTGGCATTGAGCTTGAGCCCATGGCATTTGTTTCTGTAAGACCCTTTTGTAGAGTATCCACATCATTTGGGGATTCAGTAATGGCTCCCAGTTTGCAGTCATCTGTGAACTTTGTTAGCCAGAGTCCCTTAGTGTTGGCCTGTACTTTAGAGGAATAGATGCCAAACAAGAGCAGTCCCAGGACTGAACCTGGAGGTACTCCACTTGTCACTTGTCTGGAGCTGGATTTGGAGTCGGCTACTTTTACAGTGTGGGTTCTGTCAGTAAGCCAGTTGGCAACCCATTGGGTGACATAGGGATTAATGTCCAGCTTAGTAAGTTTATCTATGATTCCAGAGTGGAGGATGGTGTCAAAGGCTTTGGCAAGATCTAGATAGGCTGTGTGGACCACCTTACCCTTGTCCATGGCTCTAGAGACTGATTCGAAGAAGCCAATCAGGTTCAAGAGACAAGATCGGCCCTTCACGAACCCAAACTGGGTGGGGTCCAGTGTTTGAAGGTTGCCAATGTCTTTGTTTATAAATTCCATGATAATACGATCCATGGCCTTGCATATAAAACCCGTCAGACTGATGGGACAGTAGTTTCCAGGATCCAAGGTGGATCCCCCCTTGTGGTGTGGGATAACTGTAGCTCTGCGCCACTCAGTGGGCATGAAACCTGAGGTTAGGCTATGATTAAACATGACACTTAGGTGAGGTGCCATGTAGTACACAGCACAGAATGCCATCTGGTCCCATGGATGCTGTATTCTTAGCTTTGAAGAGTGCATTTTTTACCTGTGTGGCCGTTATTACCGGAATTTGACAATCTTCCAGTATTGAGATGGGCCATTTAGGGGGTAAGAGGGAGGTGAAGTTGGCACTGAATCTATCTGCCAGGATATTGGCAATATCCTTGGGATCAGTATATTTAATGCCATTCTGTTTTAGCTCAGAGCAGATCTGAGCATTGCCATTTAGATTCTTGACATAATAATAGAATGCATTGTGGTTGTCTTTGGAATCTTTGGCAATTTTATTTTCATAACTAGCTTTGGAGGATTTTATTAGGGATCTCAGTTTCTTACTGAGGCTGGTAAAGGAGTTTTTTGCATCCTGGGATTTTCCTCTTTTCTGCAACAGTTTCTTCCTTTTGTTGTAAAGTTTGTTTATGGCAGGGGACCACCAGATTGGCTTCCTTTTTTTGGGGGGGAGCATCTTGGTTCTATTTGGGATGGCACGATTCATGCATGAGTGGATGTGCTCGTACAGTGCCTTAATGTAGGATTCAGCAGTCAAACTTTCAGTTCCCATCTGCATGGGTGTCATGAAGTTTGTCACTTCTGACTTGAGTAGCATGAAGTTGGCTTTGGAGAAGTTTTTTATGGAGGTTTCCTTACTGGAGGGTGGGGGTGGGATGTGGATGTTAAGGGTGATTAGCTTATGGTCAGACCTGACTAATGAGGGGGTGACCACAGGTGTGGAGCATCAATTTCACATGTTGGTAATGACCAGGTCTAGGATATTGGAGCCCCTGGTGGGACTATGGATTAGTTGATCCCGGGCATTGAAATTTATGAATTCCAAGAACCGTTGGGCAAAGGTGATGGTACACGAGTAGTTTTCCCAGTTAATAGCAGGGTAGTTAAAATCACCCAGTATTAGGGTGTTTGGTTCTATTTTAATATTTTCCAGTATGTTTAGAAAGGTGTAGTGAGAATCTTGAGGCATGGTGGGGGATCTGTAGCAAGCCACAATTTGGATTGCAGTCTTACCTAGTGTTATTTGCACCTGGAGAATTTCAGACGCATTGTGTTAGGCAACTAGCCTGGTGGTGTGAATATTTTTATTTATTTGTTTATTTTTATTTTATTTTATTTTACATTTGTTGACCGGGATAGTCCGACTGGATGCATGTCCATTTTCAGCAGAGGCCCGGGGAGAAAAGCTCCAAGGGTAAGCAGATACAGCATTACATAATACCAGCATTACATATTACAGACTATTTACAGAGATTTCATAAGTAAGCAAGTTAAACAAGTTCCACAGGTTACAGTTAATCCTGAGCACAAGTCAGGATTAAATTAAATTACACAGTAAACAGGTTAACAGATTTTTACACATTCTAGAGAGAGTTAGCCAGGCTTGATACATTGACATAGCGAGTTAAGTGACACATGTTTTTGAGTCTAGTTTTAAATTGACCTAAGGTGGAAAGTAAGGTAATATCAGCTGAAAGAGAGTTCCAGGATCTACTTACAGAGTTTGCAAAGAGAGAATCACTGGCTGTGTTATTAATTTTGCTAGTCTGAATTAGTAGTTTGTTAGAGGATCGAAGCGGTCTAGGATTGTTATAGGGGGTGATAATATTTTTAAGTGCAGGAGCATTGTTCGGATTATAGAGGATTTTATAGGCCATAATCAGTTAGTTATACTGGATTAGGCTGGGTAGTTCAAGCCACCCAAGCTGATTTAGATTGATGCAATAATGTGTCCTAAAAGGCAGCCCAGTGGCAAACATGGCAATGTGGTTGTAGCAAATTGAGAGTTTGTTAAGGACAGTCTTGTTTAAATTCGAGAGTAGAGGGGATGCATACAGAAGGGTTGAAAGAAGGTGAGAGCGAGCTATGGCAATTTTAGCTGGAGGGGTTAGGAAGGCTTTTATTCTGTAAAGTGACCCTAGTTTTTTATTGATGGTTTTGATAGTTTGGTTAACATGTAGGACACATTTTAGATTATTGTCTATGATGACACCTAATAGTTTTGTAGAGGGGTCAGGGGAGATTATTGTGCCATCATTTGATTTTATGGTAAAGGTGAAAGTGGTAGACCTACGTGTTGGTGAAAATAACAGCATTTTAGTTTTTTGGGGATTTAGGATCAGACGATGTTCAGAAAGCCAGTTTTCTATTGTATTAAAGGTGGTCTGGGTAGCTGACCATAACTATACTGGAGATGTGGCTGAGCAAATCAGAGTAGAGTCATCAGCATATTGGATACAGCTGACTTTTGGGATGACAGTATAAAGGTCGTTAATGAAGATGGAGAACAGCAAGGGCCCTAGTATAGAGCCTTGTGGTACTCCAAGGGTGTTAGGTAGAAGGTTAGAGAGTTTGTTCTGCCAGAGGGCAGCCTGCTGTCGACCATTCAGGTAGGACTGAAACCACTGAAGGGCTCCAGTATCTAGACAGAATGCCTGCAGGGTGTGGATTAAAAGTTGGTGATCAACCATATCGAATGCCTTGGAAAGATCCAAGAAGAGGGCTGAGGATATATAATTATTGTTGCGATTATGGTTTATGGTGTTGGTAAAGGCTAGGAGGGCTGAAGTAGTGCTGTGATGAGGACGGAAGCCATGCTGAGTGTCTGCCATAAGGTGATTCTGGATTAGGTGGTGCATGAGTTGTCTATGAATACATTTTTCCATAATTTTTGCAAGTGGAGAGAGTATAGCTATTGGCCTATAATTGGAGAATTCAGTAGAAAGAATATCCTTGGTGAATATGGACACTCCTCTACCTTTAGTGTTTCGGTCCTGGTTTGGTGGCTGAAAAGTGTGGTAAGAGTTGTAGCCTGGTATTGCAGGGGTGCTCTCTGGAGCCTTCAACCAGGTCTCAGTTACTGCACAGATATCGATGTTCTCCATTTTTAGGAGTGTCCCGAGAGAGTGCATTTTGAGGTTTAGACTTCTAGCATTGAGTAGCATTACCTACAGATTTTGCATGCTTGTACCTGTTACGGTGGTGGTTTTGTCCTTTGAACTTTGCCTAAAACAGGCACTATAGGGGTGGCAAGAGCCTTAGTTTCAGTGCAAACCTCCCACTACTGAGTGATACCTGGCAAATTTTAAGCCTTTGCAAACCACATTAAGTCTACTGCCTATTCAGAATTGTTCACAGAAACCCTATTCAGTCATGTAAACAGGTGTACTGAGGCAGCTGTACCCACCTGGAATAAGTACAGAACTAACTGAAAGAACATAGAATCCTGGTGGAATCCTAACATCAACAAGCTGTCCAGGAAAAGGAAGAAAATCATGGTCAAAATTAGGAAGTTTAGTGGCCATCAAGACAAGAAACCCTTCATCAAGCTAAATAAGCAACTCAGGAGACTTATTATGTCCACCAAAGTCAAATCTGAGATAAAGATAGCCTCAAAAGCAAAAGAGAACCATGTGGCTTTCTTCAGCTATGCTTGCAAACTCAAAGGTAATATGCAACAGTGTGTGCTGAGCTAGTTCTAGATGTGACTACCTATATGCAGCAGAGGATAAGCAAACCTGCTGGCTGATAAATTTACAGTAGCTCCAATTTCTCCTCTTTTCCCACCAACGCCTCTCAGGTGATACCCAGAATTATAACTCTCCTGCTTTCACTAGCAAACAAGTCCTCAATGCACCCCCCCCCCAAGGAAAAAAAATACTGCATCTATGGGTCATGACAATATCCAAAAATGTGTCTTGAATAGCATGAAACATGGCCTGTCATGCCTTTGAAAATCACTGTTCACCTTTAACCTCCTAAATGTCTTTGTACCCAGTGAATGGAGGGCTACAATAGTTCTCCCACTGCACAAGGGAAGGCTATCTACTGACATGGGTAACTAAAGTCTCATAAGTATGTCTAGTTTCATATATAAATCCATGGAAAGAATTATTATGGAAATTTTAAATGAAGATATAGGATACATTTATCTACTGGACCCAGAACATTCTGGTTTCATCAAAGGCAGACTGTGCATGCCTACTCATCCTGATGGACTTTTTTGGGAAAGTCACCAAACCTATGGAAGAGAGCAAAATGATGCACAGTGTCTGCCTTAAAATGATCGAAGCATTCTGCACTATCCCTAATTTAGGCACTGATGACAATAGGAGTAAATCCATATTTCACTCATTGGATAGCCGACTAGCTCAGAGGTAGGACACAGGAAGTCAGGATCAGGGACTCTACCACATCAAAAAATTCAGTCACTAATGGAGCCCCTCAGAGCTTCGTGAAGGGGCAATTCCTTTTGGCCACTACATTTTAGGAGTCAAAGCTAATGCCAGAGTCTTTTGCTTGATTAATTGTCCCCAAGAGCACAGATAACCTCCAAAGAGTTTATTGCAAGCTACTAATTGGTGACAGAGCAAATGGTTTAAAACTGGTTGCCAAAAAATCTATAATAGTATCCTTTGGAAAGTTCACAATACCTGGAAATTTCCACATAGTCAGTGCACCCCTAAGTCTAGACACAGTGGTTAGGGACTTGGGAACACATGTGGACAGAGATTTGGCCCTTGACCATCATGTGTCTACTGTTGTAAGGAAATAATTCTATGTTGCACAACGTATAAGAAGGGATAAGACAACCAGGTCCAACGAAGTTATTCTTCTACTATACTCAGCCCTCATTAGGCCAATTACTGAATACAATGATCGCTCTGTTATGTACATGATCAAGTATTTTCTACATCTTGAATGTACGCAGAAGTTCCTCACATGAAATACAAAGCCTAGACCACATGGAATATGCAGAGCTTTACCTTTATACTTATTCTTCTGTGGACTAATAAGAGGTGATCTATGTCTGGTTTATAAGGCATCATCTGATGCAGAACTGATGGACTTGCTGTACATCAGCAAGTTTGACAGCATTAAAAATACTCCATCAAAGGATATAAACCTAGTTAGCAACATAACCAGAACATGTTGGAGGGAGAGGTATTTATCGCAGAGACTACACCTACTCTGGAACAGACTCCCCATAGATGTGAAGCAAAGTTTATCCCTGAACCTATTCAAACACAACCTGAACCAATGGACGGGGAATCAAAATTTACTTTTGGACTAATGCATGGGTCTTTGCTGGATAAAGGCAGCTTAGTAATGCTCTGCCACATAAACTCAGCTATATGCCCCTGGCTAATGTATTCTGTCATACCCAAATGGCAAAGCATGGCTAGGCTTAAAATGGCCTCCCTGGGACATTAGTCTAGTAGTCAAGTATGAACCTATGATCTTATTTTATATAATCTGTAGAAGTCTTATCTGAAAGAGAAATGCAGAAAAGATAAGGAAATGCTCACTTATATTTAGATTAGAGTACATTTACTGGATCTGCAAGAAGAACTCATAGAAGAAGAAGGACAGATTCTGTGGGTAACATATAAGAGAAAGAAAAAGGATTACAGATGAGAAATTACACTGATACAGAAACAGAGCTAATGATGTATGACACAATGAAATGATGTACAATGAAATGATGGCCTGAGCAAAAATTCACAACTAAGGAAGGAAGTCAGTCTTGTTTTTCTTGCAAGGAAGAAATAATTTATATCCAGTAGTGCCCGAACAACTAAGAAAACAAGTGTGTGAAAGGATCCATTAATCATATCTGGCAAATAGCAAGATCTACAATATACAGGCCAGGAAGGTTAAATCAGCCAGAGCAAGGAATAAAGAATTATTCAATATGCAGAGGATAAGTAGAGTGGCTGATGATAACTGAAGTTCTGAAGTGAGTGTATGACAGTGTCCACAATATAACAACCTCAAGGATGTAGATATCAGAAGGTGATGGGCTTGGGCAGTTACAGGAAACTAATTATTATAATGTAATGTTCATAGGTTCATAGGAAACCACTCGCAGTTGGTCTGCAGACCATTACAAGTCTAGCCAAAAACCCTATTCAACATTTCCCTGTAGCCTCAAGCAGGGCAAGACAAGACAAACTCGGAGAGAGTTTGGGGCTCCATTTCCAGTTCTGTATGTTTACTTTGAAGGTAGCAAGGGTACTACTCTGCTTATTATGCAGTGGACGTTTGTTCCAGAGGTGAGAGATACACTGAGATGTGAATTTATCATGCCATTGTGTCTTATTTATCTGCTGATGAAGATTCACTTCCTTTAACTGAGTATTTGGTATACCATTAGTTCTGCTAAGGAATAGAAGTTCAAATAAGGTTGGATCTTTCATGGCAGAAAATGCTAGACATACGTAGACGTTTATAGAGTAGTCTGTAAGAGACTGATTGCAGAGAAATGGCTGTCAGTCTCTCCTGATAACTAATATTTTTGAGGCCACTGATCTTTTTAGTAATGAATCTCTGAGGTCTCTCACTTTGTATGATATGTTTAGATAAATACATGCCAACAAGTGCATTATATTCAGTAATGGGTGTGATAAGATATGAATAAAGGGGAATTAAGATTTATTTGGATGTAATGGAGATGGCTTTGGAAAATAGGCCACATAAAAGGCTTTCCTAACTACTGTGGAGAAATGATGGTCAAATGATAAGGAATTATTAACAAGAGTACCTGGATCCCTTAGAAAAGTGTCTGATTAGAGGAGTACATCTCCTGCATGGTAAGTGATACTGTTGTATTTACCAAATGAACTATGCTACATTTGTTATTTACATTTAAATTGAGAACACTGTCCTTGCATCAATTGCTAAAATGGTCTAAGCCATGTTAGAACAATTGTAAGTCTGTTGAAGATCGAATAACAACACCCAGTTTACAATTATCTGCAAACTTTGTTAACCATACAAGAGAAGTGCTGGCCTGAAGGTCTGAGAAATATATGCCAAATAGGAGAGAGCCCAAAACTGAACCCTGTGCTATACCACTGGCAACTGTTTTGCTTTCTGAACTGGCACCTGTTACTCTAACCACATGAGTTCTGTCAGACAGCTAGTTAGTTATCCAGCATGCAATATAAGGATTTATATTCACAAGTGTCTCATTAATGCTTTAATGGGGAACTGTGTCAAAGGCCTTGGCCAGGTCTAGATATCCTGTATGCACTGTATAACAACTATCCACTGCTTCTGTTACTTTTTTAAAATAAACTAATGATGTTTAAGAGGCAGGACCTTCCTCTGATAAACCCAAATTGATGAGTATCCAGAGTTGAGAGATTTTCAATGTCGAGATTAATGAAGTCTGAAACAATGCTTGCCATAGCTTTACGTATAAGGCTGTTAAGACTAATGCATCTGTAGTTACCAGAGTTTGTGGCTAGGCCGTCATTGTGTATTGGCATTACAATAGCTGTTTCCCAGGCTTCAGGAATGTAACAAGTGGAGAAGCTTGGATTGAACACTTTAAGTAGATGTTCAGAAAGGTCATATTTGGCACTGATAACTGGGCAACCTGTTATGTTATCATGGCCTATGTATGAAGTATTCTTAGTTTTTGAAAGGGTTTGGTTAACTTGTTCCATAGTAATTCAAGGAGATGGCTGGGATTGTGGAACCTTTAGGATAGATGTAACTGTGGGTGGAGTAAACGTTGCACTAAATTTGTTAAATAGGGTATTAGCTATTTCATTTGGGTCAATGAGTGTAGTTTTAGTGGTAACTAGCTGTGCACACTGTTGGGTGTTAGTTCATAACTTCCTGTCATAGTTAAAAAAAAGTTTTGCAAATTTATTAGTGGGTTTATTCGCTGTTTTAACTTCATACTCAGATTTCAGCTTGCAAATGGTTCTCATATGCTCTTTGGATAAGTGTGCTCTTAAGGTCGGTAGAATGAGACCTCTTAAAAGCATTAAGCAATTTATTTCTCTTGTTATATAATTTATTTACATGTGTATTCCACCACAGGGGGTTGTTTATAAATTTCTCATCATATTTTCTGCAGATTGGAATTGCCTTATCACTACAACTATTTAAGTGAAAGTAGAAGTTAAAGGCATAGGTAGCAGCTTTAGCAATAGGGTCCTCTAAAGGAGAATTACAGCAGAATTTATTTAAGTTATCAAGTAACTGAAGAGTGATTGCTTTTGAGAAGTCCCTAAACATGGAACTATTTACAGGGGAAGTACCACCAGTTTTAAAGGAAAAGGTCACAAAACTATGGTCTGATTTAACAAGATATGTTGATACATATGGAGCTGGGCAAGAAGTGGCTTTATTTGTGAGGACTAGATCCAGGATATTGGGTCCCCTAATAGGATGGTTAACTATTTGTGAAAGACAGTTAGCATTAATAATATCATGAAAGAGCTTGGCATCCTGACCATTGGCAGTGTAAGTCAACCAGTTTATTGATGGATAGTAAAACCCCCCAGTAGAAAGATATTGGGTTTAATGGACATTTCAGCTGATGTGTTAAGACAGTTATTGTGCAGAGAAGGGGGACATAGAAAGTTTTATATAGCTAGCTGATTAGGGTGATTTGGACTTCTAGGTATTCACATGTGGTGCACCAAGGAATATGTCATTAGGTGATGACATCCTTGACAAATACTGATACTCCCTCACAATTGATAGTTGGTCTGAAGACATGATCAGAATTATACCCAGTAATAGAGATAGTACTTTCATTGCTCTGAAACCATGTTTCTGTAACTAGACACATATGAATGTGTTCAAATTCCAGTAAACCCTAAAGTTCATGCATTTTTTTGGAATTGAACAGAGCCACACTAATGTGTTCTAAATTAGAATTTACTAGGTTGTAATGTCCATCAGGTGGACTCTGCCTAAAGAATGCGCTATGAGGACAGCAAAGGCTTTAGCCAGAATGTGAAAGCCTTGGTAAGAGAGGTGAAGGCCATCCCTGGGAAAGCAGGAAAAATTGTCAGCTATCTCATTCAAAGCTCGCAAGTACTGGATCTGCCTAGAAAGAAACTGACTACATAGCCAATTATTAAAAGCAACTATCTTTTCTTTGAATCTCGGCATCATTTTAGGTGATGGCAAAATACCACACAAGCCTAGAGACACATGCATAGCAAGGTCAGTCATATCCTTCTGCATGCATTCTCTGTAGTTAGAAAAGATGCAAAAGTAAAATACTTTGTTGAATGCAGTTGAAGGGTATTTGTATTTTGGGTTGAGTTAAAGGTTATGATTGGAATGCAATACTTTAGCCTGAGCATTAGCATCTGAAGACCTATAGGATCTCTGTACTTCACTGGGCAAAAGGTTTTTTTGTTCATGGAGGACAGTTTGTTAATTTCTGAACTGTGTTTTAATTGCAACTCTAAAGGCAAGCTTATGTGTTATTGCTGATGCAGTGAGGGAATTCAAGTTCTTAGTGGGTATTTTAATGAGATGGTGGTTAGTTACTCTCTCTGTCTCTCTCACTTGCTCTGTAATAGCATCTTCATAGATTTACTACTACTATTCACCCAAACTACATGTTGCTATAGTCCTCTTGGAGTTTGTCTTAAAGCTTATTAGGATGGGGTATAGAGTTAAGGATAATAATATCATAAATGTAGAGTATTCAGGCAGTAGATTGAAAATCAATGTGTAGGTAAATTATGAACAGTGAAAACAAATTGGGTCTCAGCAACAATGCCTGTGGTACTCCAGTCCAATATTAGAACCCTCACATAACTGTAAAGGTTCATACTTTTTAGGTAGGAAGAGAACCACATTAGTGTTGGCTGAACAAATTGATTCATGCTAATAAGTGAGACTGACTAACAATTTCAAATACTCATTTAAGGATGTTTAAAGGGGCACAAATGAGTTGCCCCTTTACCATTTTTAATAGCTATCTTGTAAATGTCTAATTTGTTATTGTTGTGATATAACATTGTCTGTTGTCATGCTGACTAACTTCTTCAACTGCATTGCCAGTGAGATGAATACAAATCAATAGAATATAAAGGAAATATGATGCAAAAAGTGGCCCAAGGGCCTCAACACAAGCCCATCAATCCCTATAAGACAGCTGAGTCACACGTTAAATTAAAAAAAATAGTAGAAGGTTACCTAGCAGTCTAACTTCATGAGTGAGATACCTGGCTAGAGTTCCAGTGACCAAGCACTTTTCTTTAATTGCATTTATTGCACATGTAGGGAAGGCTCAGTGGATCTGGGAACTGTTTCTGCCTAAAGGAGGTTTAACTAGTTCAAAGGAAAACTCCAGTATGACCATTGGCTGTTTGCATATTCAAGAAAAAAAATCTGGGAAGGAAGTGCTTCATTAAAATGGATGATGCAAATTATGGATCTCTTGAGATCTCTTGAAAACTGATTTGTTGCAGCTCGGATTTCAGCACTGAAATGCTGAACTAGTCTTGAGCTGTGGCATACTTTAAAATTCACTTGAAAAAGATTGGAGTTGAAATAACCATTTCTGTCTTTGTGGTATTCCTTCAGCATGTAGCCATCAATGTTTGAAGTATGATCAGCGGATGAGAAATCCATTACAAAAATGATCAAATATACATGTATGTGTACGCGCGTGTGTGTGTGTGTGTGTGTGTGTGTGTGTGTGTGTATTGTGGTGACTCAAGCCAGACTAAAGGGAATTTAACTCATATGGCATGCATATTCCACCTTTAACCACTTCCATTTTACTAGAAATCCACATGCATTACAAAACTTTGACTTTCACAACACACGCAAAGGCTACTTTTTTACACAAGTCCTTGAAATTCTCTTAGAAATACTTTCAAACATATACTATATCACATAATTCGCATCCAGCTCAGACCCAGCAGTATGAGCTGTACCATTTGCAGAGGAGGACCCTTTTGCATTTATCCATTTAATGTACACTCTACAGTTTTAATTCATATAGTCTGGAATGAGTAATAACATAGAAAAGAATTATGCTGATATAAAAACACTACTTTGTTGATTCTGTGCCATCTCAAACAATACCTTAGGAAATTTCACTCAAACGACTTGTATTTTCCTCCCTGCTTTACATTCATTTTACTACATGTACCACATGTATTACAAATCTCTGACTTTCACACAACACACACAAAGGATACACTTAGAAAAAAATAATGCATGCCTATTCCTCTTTGGCATCTTCTTTTCTCCTATGAAAACATTTATCAAAGGACCGTGTCTAACCATGTTTGTTTCTGTTTTACACAGGGGGAGGGGCAGTCATAAAATCCTATTCTAATTTTCAAATTTTCAAATTGCTGGACCATACAAACAAGTCGTGTGTTAGTCATAACTCTCAATGCTAATACATTATAGCGTCCTTTGATAAATCTAAGTTCACCACCACATACCATACAGAGAAAATTCCTTTTATTTCTGACATAGTCATCAGTGAGTTGAGAACTTATGTTGATAGCAAATTCTTTTTTGATATCACGCATCTGTTGTGGTTAGAATATCCTTTGGCCATGTGTAACTTACTCTTCAGGGCATCTCTTTAAGTTTCAGAAAAGTTATTGTCACACTTTAGGCCCATGTTTGAATAAAGTGCCTGCATCATGTTTTGTGTTGTAATTGATTCATGCTATTTGAACTCCTTCATCTATATAAAATGCAAGAACAGTTCAAGCTCTAGTGAGTGCCTCATCTGATGTGAAAGGTTCATAGGTTCATACTAGGCTATCTACCCTAGGGCATTTATAAGCCTAGCCAGAGTGTGTTTGGCTTTCGCCGCTCATTTTAAATTAATTTTGCTATGCCCTTTTTCGAGGTTAGTATACTGTGCCTCTGTCTAACAGTGACACAGAAGTGATACCCGGGGTAAACCTACGATCTCCCATCCACTCATCAAGATTCCTCTTGAAGAGAGTTAATGAGGGACTCTGCCTAACCTGGACTGGGATTTTATTCCAGAGTGAAGAGAGCCTCTGAGTTATGAATCTGTCCCTCCAGCATGTCCTATTTATTTCAGTGCTGAGGTTCAAGTCTCTCAAGTGCGTAGCTCGATGGGATTTGGATTTTCTGAGGTGCAGCATGTCCATTAATTCCAGGTTGGACATGGCTTTATACGTCAGGCACAAATCGCCTCTGAGCAGGCGGTATGCCACTGAGTAGAGCTGGAGTTTCTTTAACTGGGCAGCATATGGCATCTGTTTGAGCCCTTTGATCCTCTTGGTGAGGTACTTTTGGGATCTTTCCAGTTGCTGCAGGTGTCTGGTAAGGTACATCCCAAAGGGCATTGTACTCAATTATGGGCCTGATGAGGGATGAGTAAAGAGGCACGATGACCTCCCCTGATCTAGATGTGAATCCCTTCATGATTAGGTGGGCTATATAAAATGTTTTTCTAACCACTTTGGCCACGTGGTTGTCAAATGAGAGATTGCTATCAACTTGGGTCCCCAGGTCCCTAATTACTTCTTCTGTACTTAATGGATTGCCACCTATGTGGTAATTTTTGGGCACTTTGTTTTGCCAAAGGGATGACTATACACTTTTGGCATTTAGCTTGAGGCCATGGCTCTGGCACCAGTTGTCTGTTTCTATGAGGCCCTTTTGGAGGATGCTTGTGTCAGCTGGAGAGTCGATTATGGCACCCAGTTTGCAGTCATCTGCGAACTTGGTCAGCCACAGTCCTTCCGTGTTGGCCTGTACCTCCGAGAAATAAATACCGAACAAGAGAGGTCCCAGGACTGAGCCTTGTGGGACGCCACTTGTAACTGGTTTGGAGTCTGACATGGCTCCAGCAATTCTAACCATATGGGTTCTGTCCTTGAGCCAGTTTGCAACCCATCTAGTGACATAGGGGTTTTTATTTAAGCTGTTGAGCTTATCTATAATGACCGAATGGGGTATTGTATCGAAGGCTTTGTGAGGTCCAGGTAGGCTGTGTGGACCACCTTCCCCTCGCCATTGGCCTTGGTGACTGTTTCAAAGAAATAAACCAGGTTTAAGAGGCAGGATCTGCCCTTAACAAAGCCGAACTGGGTAGGATCCAGTGTCTGTAGGTCCCCAATATCTTTATTTATGAGGTCCATGATGATCCTTTCCATAGCTTTGCAGACCAGGCTAGTCAGGCCTATGGGGCGATAGTTTCCAGGATCCATTGAGGCACCACCTTTGTGGAGAGGGACCACTGTTGCTGTACGCCACTCTTTGGATACATATCCTGCAGTAAGGCTGAGATTGAACAGTAGTTTTATGTTTGGGTTTAGCTCTTCTTGGAGTTCATGTAGGATGCAGCCTGGGACACCGTCTGGTCCCATTGATGCTGTGTTTTTTGCTTTGGAGAGGGCAGCTCATACCTGAGCATCTGAGATGTCAGGGGGGCAGCACTCTGCTGGGATAGATATTTGCCCTTTTGGTGGGGAGGGGGGGAGAAATTTGCGCTGAACCTGTCAGCTAGGATGTTGGCAATGTCTGTGGGTTCGGTGTATTTTTTGTCATTTTGGACTAATTCTGAGCATATCTGGGAATTCCCACCCAGGTTCCTAACATAACTAAAGAAAGCCTTGTGATTATCCTTAGTGTCCTGTGCAATCTTTCTCTCAAAGCTGGCCTTAGATGATTTTATGAGTTCCCATAGTTTTTTGCTAATACTGATCAGAGATGCCTTCCCTTTTTGGGATTTTGCTCTATCATGTAGTAGCTTCCTCCTTCTATTGTATAGTTTGTTTATGGCTGGGGTCCACCAGACAGGACATCTGCCTTTGGAGGACTGGGTCTTGGTTTTATTTGGGATTGCATGATCCATGCATTCCTGAAGGTGTTCATAGAATGCATTTATAAAGGATTCTGCTGTCTGGGCTGTATTTTCCACAGGCCCGGGGGCTTTGAAGGATTCCACCTCAGTTTTGAGGAGTGTGAAATTTGCTTTAGAGAAGTTTTTCACTGTGGTTTTCAGGGCAGGGGGTGGAGTCGGGATTTGAATATCCAGTGAGATTAGTTTATGGTCTGTTCTTACCAGTGAGGGATACACTTCTGGTCTGGAGCACAGAGTCCCCATGTTGGTGATGATCAGGTCCAGTATGTTTTCCCCTCTTGTGGGAATGGTAACAAGTTGTTCCATAGCATTTGAGTTTATAAATTCTAGGAACGTTTGGACTAAGGTGTTGGAGCTAGAGTAATGCTCCCAGTCTATGTTTGGGCAGTTGAAGTCGCCCAATATAATGGTGTTTGGAGAGACCTTCATATTTTCCAGTGTTCTCAGGAAGGCTGACTGGGGTTCCTGGGTTTGGGAGGGTGGTCTGTAGCAGGCTATAAACTGGAAGGCAGTTTAAAGCACTGTTAGTTGCACATGGATAGTCTCTGATGCTTCGTGCTGTGCCACCAACCTGGAGATGTGGGTATCTTTGACGAATATTGATACTCCCCCTCCTTTTGTGGTTCGGTCCAAGTTTTGGGGCTGAAAAGCATGGTATGAGGTATAACCTGGTAGTGCTGGGGTGCTCTCATGAGCCTTGAACCAGGTTTCTGTTACTGCACAGATATCGATGTTCTCCATGCTAAGGAGAGTTTCGAGTGCATGCATCTTGAGGTTTAGACTTCTGGCGTTGAGTAGCATTACTCTTAGTTTCTTATCCCTTGTGATACCTATGGAGGTGGGTTTGTCTGTTGAGCCTTGCTTAAAAAAGGCACTATGGGGGTAGCAAGAGCCTTTGCCAATATCTGAAAGCCCAGGGGTGACAGGTGCAAGCAATCCCTAGCGAAGCATCGTGGCTTGTCGAGCATGTCATCCCAGGCTGACAGGCATTGGATCCCCTTTGAATGACACCAATACTTAAGCCAATTGTTGAAATTGATCATCTTGTCTTCATATTGTGGCATCATTCTTGGTGAGGGTAAGATGCTACTCAAGGTTAGGGTCATACCGACCTGGGCTACATGCTCAGAGAGCTCCTCTATGCCTCTTTTCATGTAGTCCAGGGAGGTACGTCTCAGGTCATTCACGCCAGCATGGACAATGACTGAGTCATATTTGTACTTGCCTTGGAGTGACCTGAGTGCTTGTGTTATGTGGCAGATCCTAGCGCCTAACAGGCGGCTCACCATGACCTTCTCCTTGTTCAGCCTGGTGAGCGGGACGTCAGTGTGCCTGACGATAGAGTCACCTATTACAAGTGTATCAGGTGTGTTGTTTAGCATTAAGGGCTGTGACTGTTCAGCACACTGGCTTTATGAGCTATGTGTTGCACCTGTTTTGTTTTGGGGTAGTGGTTGCTTGGGTGTCTACTTTGGAGGTCTCTGCTGCTTAGGCAGATTTTTATTTAGAGCCTCCGGGTATGTTTTTGTGTGTTTATGTGTTTCGTTTGCTGTCGTGATGATATGGACAATGACACTGACAACTGTAAAGAAAAAAGGAAAACTAATTTGTGGGCCAGTAAACAGCTAAGTCTTAATGAATCTATTTCACTTCAGCTCATATTAAGGAGAAAAGTGTAAGATATTGATTGATTATTAGTCATTTATATCACTGCATACAACGCAGGTATTATCCTTATTAATTTTAATATGAAAACATTCTAACATTATTTATGTTGCATTAGAAAATGTTTCTTAGGTATTCTAGCACATTTGTACATATTAGTAACAGTGGTTAAAGGCTCAGAAGTGATATAATGGTTTTCTGTCTAGGTTTGAATAATTGACAGCAACTCTTGCTTAAGGCTTCTGTCACAGTAAGAAAGCAGCCACACTAGATAAACTAATGTTTATTACAATAATGGAGGTAGAGCATTGGACATGGTATGCTAGCAATAATTAGCATACCACAACTGCATCAAAAAGGATTTCTTTTTGTGCAGGGTTAGTATTAACACATGTAAGTAAGGCATATAAATAAAGTGGTGTGTGTGTGTGTGTGTGTGTGTGTGTGTGTGTGTGTGTGTGTGTGTGTGTGTGTGTGTGTGTGTGTGTGTGTGTGTGTGTGTCTGTTTTGAGGGGGCATAAGCTAAACCAGCTCCAATCACATATGTAACACCAACCGTACTGTATCCCTAACTCTTCAATATGCAGCTTAGTTTAGGCATTTACTGCAATTTGAACATTTGTATTCAGGTATTCATAGTTCTTGGTTTGTGTTGTTTGATATTCTGCACTAAAGGATGGACAGACACACACAGATACATATACACATGTGCAAATATCAACCAGTAACAATATTACTTGCATATATATGTATATATATCTACATATTTATCTATAAGTAGACTGATTTACCAGACACACACACACACACACACACACACACACACACACACACACACACACACACACACACACACACACACACACACATGGACACATGCACCAATAACAATGTTATGATTTTATGCTACATGTTCATATCTTCCTGCATGCCAGTTCCACAGCTACATTTTTTGCAGAGTAGTTGAACTCCAGTCATTTTCTCAATGCCAACAATTTTGATTTCTTATCAGGCATTTGACTATTATAAAGTTTATGTCTTGTATCTCTGCTTGGTTGACAGTAACATGCACCATTGCTGCCAAAATAAAGTTACTATGCACTGACAGAAATCAGCAACAGCTAGACCAAATGTGAAATTCATTGTGTGTTTGGCTATCTTTGCAATAACTATTTAGCAAAGGTCATTACTGTTCATAGTGATATAAGTGGACTTTCCTGGCCTGATTCTTTACTGGAAATAATATGATATTCTGATACTGAATTTGATACACATATTTATCCCAGGAAAGTCAAATTACACCAGACTGAGGCAAAGTGTTTTGACTAGTTATGGGTGAAAGCTACTTGTGCTTTGTTATATAGAAATATGTAAGTATATGTTAATCCAATCAGGAATCCATATACCACATCAGACAATGCATGCAGTTATGCTATATCACAAACCTGGGTCATCATGCAGTGTGCAGTGGGTTGCTGAAGACAAGTTTTTGATGCATGCATGTCTCTGGTGGTACCCTGCAGTATGACCCTGGACCACATACAAAGATATTAGTATATGCAATGGTACGCACTATAATATGAAGAAACAGTTGAAGCAGGAAGGGCTTATGCAGATGAACATCTCTCACCATACCATGCATGGGAAGTTGAGCTAGATGAGGAATCACTGGAGAACCAAGCAGCAGATGATGACTATGCTAGACAAAGGCAAGTTCAGTACGCAAGTGGCGCTGGCAAAGAGGCGATGGCTGGCTCATGGCTTTGGGACAATTAATCATATAATTTACGTTCAACGTGATGCATGCAAACCTACACAAAGACTGTAATTCATAGACTGGCCACATTATGGATCAGACATGGGCAAGTGAAATAGCAAAATAAAAAAAAAACAGGGCATAGTTTTTGTCACTTGCACAGGTGGAGGTCGCAACACAAGTGTAAAGTGTCTTCCACAAGGAAAGTATGCATGCCATTCTAATAGAAAGAAACTCTATGCAGTGTATATATAATGTGGGTTGATTTAAGGCTAATTTAAAATACTCTGGAAGGTGCCACTGTCACTCGATATGTGCTTGTGTGTAGACCTGGATGCTACAGTGGATTCTGTGTGTGTCAGCTATGACACAGCCTCAACAAATGTTGCAGCACTGTTGTATTGTCTTAATGACAGGTCAAGGTAAGGAAGTATGGCCATACCCCTCATCCATGGGAGCTGCCTCTCATGGGAGTGTCATAGCCAGTACAAAGCCCTCCCCTAGTAGGAGATGTGTTGTGTAAAAATAAGTGATGGGCTGTGTTAGATGTGTCACTGACATGAGCACCATGCCATCATGAATGTCCTTGTCTGCCTGTGTGCAGCTCCAGAAGCACTGTTGGGTTGAAAGTGGTAGTACTGTATGTGTTTGACCAAGGTCTGCAATCTCCATGTAGGCTAGGAACACTAGAGACAGACATGGAGTACCTATGGGATATGTATCTGTTATGTGTTCTGTGAGCAACATAGTTCCCTAGTAGTGCCAATGGGTCATGTGATGTGTAGGATATCACACATACAGGATGTGCATCCCATAAGATCATCACACTTACCCTGTAAAGCATATGTCATTTCTGCAAAGGCTGATGAGTTGCTCGTCTGTGGCTGTACAATAACTTTGTACATTCATTATGTTGTAGACATTGAGACAGCTAGCTCTGGTGGTGTTCAATACCAATGGGGTCTACAGCTACCAGTTTGACAACTAGCCCTGTCTTCTCCCTTGCTCTGCAGATCTTGCAGTGGACATTGAAAGCTGTACTACAGAGGAAAATATATCTTACTCCCAATTCTGACAGTGACAACCTGCCCCTTACTGGCAATCTGAGTACCATGGTTGGTTTCCGCAGATGCAGAGGCTATTCATATGGAAAGGGTAAGAGATCTAGAGTCCACATTCCCTCTATCCAACACAGAGTACTTTCTGACCATAACATCTTTGTTAGTGTCAAACTTATCTTCAGCATGAGGCAATTGGATATCCATGGTGGTGGAGACCATTAGTACATCACCTGTTAAGACACCATATCAAAATAACCACAATAAGTACAATCACTCACTTGCCATTTAGTGTCAGTGGTGAAATAATGCTTACAGAAATAGTGGTAGAACACTGAAAGAAAGATAGATCTTACCTTGTATGGGTGTTCTTGTGTTCTGCAACCTGATGTTCCTACACAATGAGAAATCATATAATTAGGGATGGACACTTATGTACACCGTTCAGCCACATGTGTTTGCCTCAAGGGTATTGGCACACCTGTGGTATTGCTAGTTGAGATTCTAGGTGCCCACACAGTTCTGCTGCAGGGACCACCACACCACTATTTGATATGGACGAGTCTGATCCCCTTGCAGAGAGGCAAGTAACACTTCAGGACACCTCCCATTACCTTACCTTCTCATGCAGTATCAGCAGCACACTTCTCTGCATCTCTGATTATGCCAGTGGCCCAGTGACAGACTTGTTTGTAGTGCCTGCATTGGCAACTGACAGCATTGACTTCATTGACAACATCCTGCCATGTACTGTCATGGTGTGGCCAATTAGATGCTTCTAGTCTGAACATCCATCTGCCATGGAAACAGAGGGTCTGCATCAAGATCTCATACTCCACTTTCCATGCCTTCCCCTTGCTACCTATTATGCAGAATACATTTTGTGAGTACAAGGATAGAGATAGCATTGACAAGACAAATCATCTACAACTGACTACTCATACTTTGCTATACAGAAGTCTGTAAGAACATGTCATAATTAGACTTAATAGGCTAACAGTGCCATGGAGTCTGCCCACAAGCCCCATCCAACAAGAAGCAACCAGTCCTCAAACATTGAATGCAGAATGCAGGCTACGTTTCATTAACATATCATGATATTCTGCAAGGGATTGTAGCAGACAACCCTACAAGCATTAAGGGAAATTATGACTGCAGATATTCACTTTCATTTTTCAAGAAAGACAAAATATCACAGTGCTGGTGTGATGTGATTACCGTGGGGTCTATATTATGACATTGAAATGCCATAACACCGAACACCTGAACACTGACAAGTTGTGTCTTTCAGCTTTTCCCGGTTAGGGGTCGCCACAGCGGAACTCCGGTCCGCTAATGATCGGTAGCTGATTTTTACGTGCCGAGTTACCAGCCCTGAAGCACAACCTTCAACAAAGGTACATCCATTCACGCATGTCTCCACGCAGAAGACGTGTTAGCTGAGAATCGAACCGGACAGTGTCTTACTGTGAGGCGACAATGCTACCGCAGCACCACAACCGTGGGTGCTTGAACACTGACAAGTATTCAGTGAAATTCACTTCCGTGATTTGCTGAATACTTGTCGGGCAAATAAATTCTTGCCCTGCAATGTAATGGAACTAATTCTAACTAAACCAAATCCACCCATGTGGGAGGCTGCACACCCCCAACTAAATATACCAAATCTGAGGTCACACTACAGTGGAGAAAAAGGCAACATTGTGTAGTTGACCAACTACATCATTGCCAGACAAGTATTCAGCGAATTGCGGTAGTGAATCTCGTTGAATACTTGTCGGCATTGAGTAGTTCAATGTTACAGCATTTCAACACCATAATATAGACCCAATTACAGCACCCCCCACCAAAAAAGTTATATTACACTTCATACAAATTTCAATAATTTTTGTATGTTTTAGTTATGTCTTTTCTCTAGTATCGGCATATGGCAGAAATGTGAACACCCTTATACAGCAACACTCATGACACCTCCTGTCAGCTCTTGTTGAGCATTGCACATTGGCAACAGACATCCGCTCAAAACTGTTTGCTTAGCGCATTTAAAAGGTTGAGAAGTTTCTTCACTACAAGTTGTATGAATCTGTTAATCTCACCATTTCTTTAACAGATCCATCATAATTACATTTCCTACCACAGCAGAAGGTTAAAAATGTTTCCACCAAAGTTAAACATCAATTTCCTTGGACAGTTGTACAAGAAGGACCTACACAATAAGGAAACCTAAACATTAGGCTAAAATTAGGTCTTACCTTATAAAGCAAGTAATGTTGTTTTTCTACTTCTCCACAACCTTTCACACAGGTGTAACAGATTGCTGTAATTGTGCTCCATATATTCTTACATGGACTGATAAGCTTTTTCAGAGCTGCTAGAGGTTATATTGCATAGATCTGAAGCACTAAGCAGGATGATTATGCAAATGAGGGCTTAGTTCATGAATGGTTGTGAAATTATTCTACATGTCACAGTTATGGCCACAGTCACTCCAAGAGGATTTTGTAGTCTTGTAAACCCCTAGAAGTACACTCAGAGTACACTGAGCATGCACGAACAAGTCAATGACATTGATGGAAATATTCTTTAACATATATTAATTGTCTTTGAAGCCAATGAAAATGCTAAATATCAGATAATGTATATTTGTAGTGCCCTTTCTCACACATTTATGTCGACATGAAATTCTATTAACATTGTCACTGCTTAACACCCCATCAAAGGTTGTGTTACTGAGTGACCCTATGTCACATGGCAATTGCAGAAATATGCAAATTGTGTGACCATGAGTTACCAGCCATTACTCTCTGAAACAAGCCTTAAAACATAGCTCCAGATTATAATGACTCTAGTTCTGGCAGGACACCCTGGTGGTCCATTAAGATATCAAAACATTTTCCTTTATTTTTGCATATGGAGCACCAGAAGTGCCTGTCTAGGGATTCCTGTGAAGGTACTCTGTATAAGGAGGATGCCTAGCAATGTTCTATCTTGGCAGTCAGTGATGCTACAAACATATTTTGCTCTGGAGAACAGCAAAGGCACCACTACAATAAGCTATGCAGGCACCATCCTTACCTTTATTGTTGATGAGAAGAAAAGGTCTGAATAAGGGCACCTGAGATGTATTGTAAGAATGACACCACAGTTTTTGTAGATGTTTTTTTTCCTGATTAATTTATTGAAAGGATATAAATAAATGTGTGCATTTCTCTCCACAACTCAGGAGGCTACTCAGGAGAATAGTGCCCTATTCCAGAGAGGAATAGACTGTCTTTCAAGGCATGAGGGGTGTGTATGGCCTTAACTTCTTCATTGAGAAAATATTTATCACTGCATTACATCTAAGTTATTTACATGCATGTCTGAAAACTGTAATATGGAAAAACTTGTTACAGTAGCAGACCTGTGCATACTAGGCAATGCATGCATTGCATCTTGAAGATCTTTCCCTGTGAACACTTTGCTGGATAACTCTTTACTGCATAGCACCCATTCAGATGTCAGACTACAGGTTGTCTTCTGAGGTTTGTTATTTTGTAGTTCATACACTGATTTAATGCAGTTCATAGGTTAGTACTAAGCTAACTGCCCTTGTGAGCCATTTTAAGCCTAGTCAATTATCCCTTGTTAGACTCAAACCATGCACCTTGTGTTTGTAAGGCAAACACCTTATCCATTAGGCCACCCTCACAACTCTTGCTTTCTTCCATCACTTTCTTTGTTGCTATCCTTTCTTTTTAAAAACTTTGATTTTTGTTTGTTTATTTCTCTTCCTTTGTTTTGTTATTACGTGTAGCAGCTGCAGCAGCAGTGCCAATGGCTAGAACCAGTTCTAACAATACTCAACGTGCCCAGGCCGCCCCTGAATTGGCCCATGAACAATCTAAGGCTGACACTCTGGTAGCTGAACCCAGGGTGTGCAATGTGCCATTTTCCTCCTGAACCAGATAGTGCTTCACTTGTTGGGAAGGCAGTTGTCCCCATCATCGGTTCAGCTAGGGTGGACATTAAGTAATGCACATGGAGCTGACAGAGGCAATGGGGGATCTGTTAGATTAGCAGATAGATGGCCACATTGTCCAACTGGAAAGACCACTAATGGAGCCAGAGGAATCACATCCTTACCCAGCTCTCACAGAAGCATCACAACCAGGATCTAATGGGGATGGTAGATAGGATGGTGTCTGACCTTCCTTGGGATGAAATAAGCAGGGCAGAATAGGAGACCATACTGTCCCACATCATGGTGCATCCATCCCTTTTATGTTACTGCCCTCCCCTGTTTTTTGTCCAATTCTTCACATCCCCAGTGTCTCCTCTTACTTTGCCTGATGTCTCTAAATCCACTGTCCTCCCATTTCTTCAGTGTGCTAGTACAGCTACTGACAATTTGTGTGATGTTTGTTTTCCCATGCTGTCTACCCAAAACCTCTTTCCATGCCTTCACCTTCCTTTATATTTTTTTCCACCTTTTTTTGTCTTGGAAAACAAAAGATACAATGTGCAATTGTCCAACAAAAAAAATACTACCTTTCCTCCTCTACCTTATCACATTCTCTAATTATCTGTTTCCCTTGTGTTTTTTTTTTACTTTATAGCCCTTTTTCTCTACTATCTTATACTCCCACTTCATTTTCACCTCTTAGTCTGTCCCAAAAATAGACTTAAAACAGTTCAGTGATTCTTTTAAAGTCACATGCTGCTTTTCTTGTCTTCTCACTTCGTAGCATATGTACATGCTTTGAGGTATGTACATCTTCTATGTTCAGAAATTGTACATGCTCAATTCTATAGCTGCTACTGTGGCTTTCTACCTCTCACTGCAGATTCTTCTCTGGACAAAAGTAGATTTATTATTAGCTACCTTATGAGCTCCAACCTTTCCCTTTGTTAATTGATAATGAATCCTAGGCCACATTGCTTCTGGATGATAAACAGCAGGAAGCTAAGTGCCATCTCTGTAGGCATACCGTAGCATATCGCCTACTCCAAGGTGATCTCTGCCTAACATATAAAGCTATGTCAAACCCAGAGCTGTTGGACATGCTACACCTAAAGAAATCCCAATCCCTCCGAGCTACACACTCTAGGGACCTAAACCTTGTCACCACAATAAACAGGACATGCTGGAGGGATAGATTCCTGTCCCAGAGACTTCCCATACTCTGAAACAGGCTACCCATCTATGTCAAGCAAAGTTCTTCATTAGCACTCTTCAAGAAAAATCTTGAGTGGATGGGAAATAGGAAATACACCCCAGGGATCACTTCTGTGTCTCTGCTCGACAGTGGCACAGGAAAATAACTTTCTTGGGTGGCTTAAGCCAGGAAACTTTGTTGGCTAGGCTTACATAGGCCCTTGGGCCGATAGCCTAGTACCTACCTATGAACCTATGTATCTGAATCCCAGTCTATGTGCATATTGGGTAAATAGATAACTATATGTTTTACATAAAAGTGCAGGCAAACTTTATAAAGAAAATACAAAATGTCTTTTTAAATCTTACATATGAGGGATAAAAGAGACTGGAAAGCACAACCACTAAAGAAGTAAGGGGGTAGGAAGGAAAGAGACAAACACCACTGAAAAACATAAGGAAATAAGTAAAGCGACTATAGAGCAGAAAAGGTTTTAGTGGAAATGTACATTCCTTGTTATCATATTCAATTTCTCATTTTGTATATGCATGAGCACTCTGGAGGAGAGCACTCTAACAATATAAAAGCAATGTGTGTGTATACAATAGTCTGTGATTATATCTTGTGTAATCAAATTAAATTAAAAGACATACAAAAAAAAATCACTTAAAAAAATTCACCTATGATGTTTCATTTATGTATATACACAGTCAGAGGAAGAAATGAATCCCACTGAGAAGATGCTATGTGTTTATGGTGCATTTATAGTCAATGCATGCATTTTTAGAGAAAACACGTTATGTTTTGAAAAAGATCATGACATTTTTCATGTCATACTTTATCCTAGATTCCTATTTCCAAGTTTCGTAAAGTTAAAAACAATCAATATGCAGCTTGCTTTATTGAGTCAATATGTGAATGATAACAAAATGGAAGCAGATGCAAACAGCCAGATGAATGCATGCCACTGGTATCTGTAAAAGCCAATACCGATCCTGAATTTCAAAGCTGTTTATATGTTCATTTGATAAGGATGGTGAAGCTAAATTAATAAAAGAGGGACTAGCAAGTTTAAATGTTATTTTGCCTTTTCCCTAAAGGTTTAATTTGTACTACTTTAATTCAGGCAGCTGACACATGATTAACTGGGGCACTGTTTTTTTTTTTATTTCTGAAGTTAATGTTAGATTAGTGCTGGCTTGAAGAAATAACCATCTCCTGATAATTTTAATTAGTATTCAATTATTTTCATCAGTAAACGTAGTGAGCTAACACCAAATTTATTGCACATAAGGTCATTCTGTTAAATAAGATTACACACTGTCAATTCCATCTAATTTACTTAATTTAGTATTCACATCCATAGTAGAATACCTTTAAGTACCTGCATTGATATTTTAATATTGTTCTTATATTAATTTTTCCTTTATTATGCTAAATGTGATGGACTACATGGTATACAGTGATTCTTCTTCTTTCGGCTTTTTCCCGGTTAGGGGTCACCACAGTGGATCATCTGTCTGCTCATGATTGGCAGTGGAGTTTTACGGTATTGAGTTGCCAGCCCGGTGCCCAACCTTCCACAGAAGGCACTCACACGCATGCACTCACACTTAGGACCAATTTAGAGTGTCCAATCCACCTACAGCATGACTTTGGGATGTGGGAGAAAAATGTAGCTCCCAGAGTAAACCCACATGACCACAGGGAGGACATGCAGACTCTGCACAGAAGGCACACCAGCCAAGGATTGAACCAGATAACCTGTTGCTGTGAGGTGACAATGCTAACCGCTGCACCACCATAGCCACCCACTACATAGTCTGCAGTGATAAAATGCATTATTTTCATTTGCTACTTATTTGCCATATTCTAATTGGACATATACTGTACCAGAATTAGGCATCATTAAAAAGTTCTTATCAGTACTATTTCTGATGGAAAGACTTCCTCCAACATACAGGCACTTGTCAATAATAAACAGCCCCCTTCTTAATGCCAACCATTATAGACAATATTCATAGTCTGAAACTTCACAGCTATATAATGGTTATCTGGCAGGAGTACCACTACTGATTTTTTTACAATACTGTACTAAAACACTCTTTATAGATATGTAGATCTTATAAAATCAGTTAAACAAAGAATACTGCAGTTATATATTGACATATCTTTCGCAGTTGCTTGCAGTACTGAATGCACTCTAATGTTTCACTTACTATGCTTTGTAAATAAGTTCAGTCTATACGTATTAATAAAATCAGTTAAACACACAATGCTACTTGCTACGTTATTCATGCTTGCCAGCATCTTCAGCCAGCCTTAAGGTTCTTCATTCGTGTTGGGGTCTATATTATAAGTTTGAAAGTTGAAGACTTTGAATCTTATATGATCGACATCATATGAGCGAAGTTTTCAAACATCGAATGTTTCAACGGAGATCGCCATAGGGAATATTTCCCTTCATTTCAATGTAGTGCGATGTCGGAGTTGGTATATTTAAGTAGTAGGGGAGTGCAGGGCAGCTTGCCCCCTGAATAGAGCATTTAGATAGTTTTTTTTTATTTTTAGTTTGTTTATATTTTATGTTCGATGTTTGAAAACTTCACTCATATGGAGTCGATCATATGAGATTCGAAGTTTTCAGACCGAACATATAATATAGACCCTCGTGTTGTTGTCTGTTGCTGGCAAGCTGCTCCTCAGCAATAAAAAGCAGACATAGAGCAAAACTTGCTTACTTGTATTTCACCTTTTTTCTTTAATATCACTTATATGACTAGTACTTATTTGCAGAGCATTTTGTTCACTGCATTACTTGGTTAGTTTGGGCTTGTTGAAATATGTATTACTATCTGAATTGTAATACTTTGCCAATCTTCCATTTATTGCAAGTTATAAACAAACTGATGCACTTTTGGTGGAATGGTGTTTTAAAATGTTAAGTTTTGCATTTAACAGTCTATGAATTTGTTCAGCTAGATGGTGCTGACACAGAAAAATGTAACAAGGCGTAAGTTTTCATTTCCTTAGTTGTACGAAAGTGTGTGCGTTGATTTTTTTTTTTTTTTTTAAGAATTCTAACCATATAAGGGAAGGGCAAATTCTATTTTAATTGCTTTGTGTTACAACTTAGAAGTAAGTGTTTTCTAGTATCTAATGTTGTTTTCTTGTTTAGCAGGTGCTGACTCTGCCTCATTTAGTTACAGTGCAGTTAGAAGTGAACATTTGGTCTACCCTGTCCAGTTTTCACTGCTACGGTTTGTGTTGCTTCATACGGCATTACAAAGTTGAGATAATGTACAACAGACTGTACTCTCATCTTCTTACAGTAGCATGGGTGGCAATTGGCAGGAGAAATGTTTGGAGAGCAGCTCGGTTATTTGGTGGCAGCAATTTAAGCACAATTAGTGTGGTTTCAGGACACCAGGTGTTTTATGTAATTATGGACCCAGGTTCTTAGTGGTTGGTTTTCATTTCATCTTGGTAGTCTTGTACATGATCTCCTTAAACTTTGCTAGTTCAGTTGTGGTGTGCCACACTGAATTACTTCACTGATGCATATGTTCATGGGCAAAAGTGAGGATAGTAGTTACTGACAAGTAAAGGGCAGGAACACTCCAGCCATCACTGAGTGGCCAGATATTAGTGTTCACTGTGTAAAAAAAAAGAGGGATAAGGAAGGACAAAAGGCAGGTTACATTTAGTATCTTTAAACAACAGTTGTCACACTGAGCAAAATCCTTGGCAACACTAAAAGCAACAGGGAAGTCGCTGTTTGCAAATTTCACTCAATCCCTCTTAACTCCTATAAAAAATGGGTGACTGCAGAGTAAAAGAGGTGATTCCTGTTAATAAGTAGCAACAATAATTATAGTTATAGAACCTTTCTTACTTCAGAAGATGTTTTTAATTAGAGTTCTAGAGTCTTGTTTTAATAATTTATATTTATCAAGCATTACAGAATATCATGCAGGGATACATGAGTTTGTTCTATATAGTCTGCTTCTGTTGAAGTTATCACTGGGAATTTTTAGTATTATTATTGCTTGAAAGTATTTAACTTGATGCCTTAAGAAAAGTTGGGATTGCCTAGGGTATCCAGGGTCACTCAAACCAATTATTGTTTCTGTTTTAGTTATGCTTGTGTAAGAGAATAATGATTACACATTCTTGAAGTGATTGAAGGCATACCTCTAATCTGTTCAGAATTTTAGAGAATGTTATATGCTAACTAGTAACTTTTTAAATTTATGAGATATCAGAATTAGAAACCACAAATAAATCACACAAGAGTTCTCATAACAAATGGAGACAGGAACCAGCAAAAGAAGTTGATCAGATAACAACCAAAACACGGGCTAGAAAGACAAGGTGGTGAAGTTGGAAAGGCACCACCAATGCTTCTACTTTTTGTTAGAGACTTCATCTCAGAAGAGGATCTGAAAAAATAAATAGCGGCACCCAGGGAGGCTGCAGATTTGTTACCTCTTCAGGGAGAAATGCTTATTCCTTCTTTTTTTACACACAAAAAATTAAAAAAATCACTTCCCAGACATTTTTATGTGGATACAACTACTTATACCAGAAGGAATTTACTGGAAATTAAACGGATTACTAGAACAAGCTGCTTGCTTGAATCTCTTTTGCTGTGGAGTATTTGGGGCCTACTTCCCTTGCAGACATACTGGATCACTGCATTTTAAACAAGAGTGCTGTCAGAGCTCTGAAACTTCACATGGATGGTTCTGGAATGTCTCTGAGCAGCTGCAATGAAAAAAAATGTGAAAGAACTAGAAAGAGAGGCTGCAGAGGTGGAGCTGCTGCTAAACTGAAGAGAAACTCCCACAGGCCTGCATTACCTTCAGTATTACTTGCAAATGTCTGCTCACTGGATAATAAGATGGACTATCTGAGAATGGAGCTCACAAAAATAAAGTGAAGGACACATGTATGCTCATTTTCTCTGAAATTTGGCTGCATAATAACACTACTGACAATGCTGTGAACCTGGATGAGCTAACTCTCTTTGGAGCAGGTATATTTAAAGCTAAAAGTGGTGGTGTATACATCTATATTAATAACAGATGGTGCAAAGACTGTAAGCTGGTTTAATCATACTGCTCCAAAGATGTGGAAATATTGACACTAAAATGGAGACTTTTCTATGTGCCAAGGGAAATCAGCAGGATATATGTCACAGCAGTAAACATCCCCTCCCCCCAGTGCTAACATCACTGAAGCTCAAAATAAACTCCATATTATCTGTGAGCTACAAAGCATAAAAACAAAATGTAAACATGTGATAGCGGGTGATTTCAACAGAGCAGAGCTTAAGGATGTTATCCCATTTTTATCAGCATACCAGGCAAATAGATTGACTGCAGATACTATATCAGTCACACTACACCTTGCAATAAAACACATAGAAGGGAAGAACAACTACATGAGGCAGCTGTACATTGACTTCAGTTCTGCATTCTGCACTGTGATAGCAATGCAACTGGTGGATAAGCTCATGAAACCTGGGATAAACAAGCACCTATGTAACCAGACTCTTTACTTTCTGATTGGTAGACCCAATGGACATGCATTGGAAACATCACCTCTCAACGCATAGTCCTGAATTCTAGTGTTCCCCAAGGTTGTGTGCTCAGCCCCTTACTCTTCACCATCCTCACCCATGATTGTACTGCAAAGCATAACTCAAACTATATTATAAAATTTGCTGATGATACCACAGTCATGGGTCTCATCAGTGGTGGGGATGAACATAACTGCAGGGATGAGATGAACACTTTGATTGTCTGGTGTGACAGGAACAATATGGACCTGAAGGTTAATAAGACAAAATAAATGATTATGGACTTTAGGAGAAAGGCAACAGTTCACCAACCATACACTATCAAGGGAGATGTAGTACAGAAAGTCAAAACAACCAAAATCCTGGGCCTTCACATCTCAGATGACCTCTCCTGGACTGTTAATACCAATCATATTGTCAAGAAGGGTCAACAGAGGCATCACCTCCTGAGAAAGCTCAAAAATACCAGGCTCCCACTGTCTGCACTTAGCACTTTTTACAGGGGAGCTATTAACAGTATCTTCACTAGTAACTTCATAGCATGGTTCGGCAACTGCACAGTTACTGAGAAGAAGAAATTACAGAGGGTGATGAGGGTGGCTGAAAAATCCTTGGCATAAACCTAACTTCTACTCAGGAGCTTTTCTTTACAATAACAAGGAAGAGAACATGCAAAATACTAGCTGATTTGACCCATCCGGCTCACAACTAACTCTTACAACTTGCATCTGGAAGGAGGTACTGTGGCTTCTGCTGTAGAACTACCAAATTCAGGAACAGTTTGTATCCTACAGTGGTGAGCCTTGTTAACTTGGATAGCAATCATAATACCAAATACATCAATGATTTTTTTCCCATTTAATCCTGCTGCTCTGAGCAATTACCACCAGTATTCTTATTATTATTATGCAATATGATGGCTACACTGAGTCACATCTAAAGTTAACAAGTGCAATACGATAAATAAACAGCTGCTATTCACTAGTGTCTATTTATTCTCTATCTTAACGGTGAAGGGGTTGGTGGTAGGTAATTATTTATTATTTATCATTGGATAATGGGTATTGAGTGTGTTTATGTAATGTGAACTGCCTCTTGCATGTCATATGTGTTGTTATTTTCTTTCTTATGTTATTCTCTGATAATGTTGTATCTATGTTGTTTGCACTGCATTTCTCTCATGAGCTGACATTTATAATTTCGATTAGGCTGCACTTTTGTGGTCCTAAATGACAAGGAAGTTTCTTTGACTCTTTGAAACTTTGAATTACGTAAAACAAGGGTAAACAGGAGGATACTGTGGCAAGGTTACCATTTTCAGAAGGGGTCTAGTGATAGATGAATACTTAGGAGAGTTGTTGGTTCTTTATCAGAGGAGGGTAGATCATGGCTTTTTGGCATGGCTTTAGAGAAGAACGTTGGGTAAAGATGACCCACAGATAGCAATACTTCTCAATAGTCCCACCAGTCTTCACATGACAGCCTACCAACGTCAATCACTGTACCATTTCTAAAACCCCCTTCTTCAGGTTCTGTGAAGATATTGTCAGCTGATTCAGACCTGATGTTAGCCCAATGTGTGCCCCCCCCCCCCCATATCAGTGAGCAACAATGAGAAGACCTCAATTTATAGCTCCCATATCATGGCACATGTTGCTGTGAGTCATAAAGACAAATCTATCTAGGGAGAATATACAGACATTTTCAACCTAGTAAATTCAGAGGTCATCCAGAGGGTTCTCATGTCTGAAAATGTTGGGTCAAAATGCCTGGCTTTGGCTCTAACTGCTCTAGGCAAAAAAGCTTCTTTCAAAGTAATTGTTGGAAGATGTTATAATTGGATATAGATATTTACTGTTTATATGGCTATACACATTAAAAAACCTCAAGAACATACTTCTCTTTTAGCTTATTTCCTCTCAATTAGGGAGCCACACCATATATTGGACAGGACTTCATAGTCCTGGTAAGATCAGCATTTTAGAAAATTTAAGGCAATAGAAAAATCACTTCATAGGGATCAATGACACCACAATATTTTTCTCAGAGTAGTAATGGACAAGACTAATACCTTGGAAAATACCATTTTTGCAGGCAGTCAGTAGAATGTTAGCTACCACTGGGCTTTTAATAATGGGAAATGTTCCTGGCCCTCCTGCAGGTTTACCTGCCTTTGTTCTGATTTTGGGAAGACTCATTCTTTGACTAGATTTTGGACCAAGATTGGACAAACAGCTTCAAGTGCTAGCACTGGTTCAAGTGATAAAGGTTACAATCCATGTCAGGAGACATCACCTGAGGAAGACCTCTTTTTCATGGACAAAATGGTAGCTCTTTCTGAATGCAAGTTTGCAGTCAAGTTGTATCACTCCCTGATCACAGTTGTTAAACTAGCAAATAAGCTGACTAGTTACACCAAATAAGAAAGATTGTTTTTTCATCAGTAGGTTTAGGTCAGGTTCTGCTATTAGATTTTCTGTTTCCCAGAATATTAAAGTAGTAAAAACCTTTCTCTAGCCAAAGTCAAGAAGGCAGTTGTACATAAGATGTTTGAGAGTAAGGTAATGGCAGAGAGGATCATATGCCCATTTACACAACCCACTTGGCCCTCCTTTAAAATCTCCCCCATCTGGTTGGTTCCTAAGAAAAAAAGGGGGAATTATGTTTAATCTCTCCCACCCAGCTGGTGCCTCAGTCAATGACTGCATAGATAAGCAGCAATGCATCCCTGGATGAGGCAGCAGGATCTATGGCTCTGCAAACTAGACATCCAGTCTACTTTCCCCTCCACCACATTAGAAAGGAAGATTGGCCTCTGTTGAGTTTTTACTTTGATGGTAAAGTCTTCATTGAAAGAGCCACTCCTATGGGAAGTTCACTATCTTACTTAGTTTTTGAAACAGTCAGCACTGCCTTACACTGGTGCTGGCAGTGTGATGCCCTGTCTCAAGCTGCCATTCTTTACTTGGATGACTTCCTCATAGTAGATGAAGAGAGAGATGGTGTTAAAGAGGGCATGCAAATCTTCATGGTGCTGTGCAGTGGAATGGTAGTACCTTTGATGGTGGACATGCTAGATTGTTTCAGCCTAATCATTAGTTTTCTACATTTTTTGATCAATATCCCAGTTGCCTCCTTTAAACTCTCTGTTGAAAAACTAAGTGCCTAAGTCTTACCATTGATAAGTTCCTTAAAGTGAGCAAAGTTAGGGTCAGCAAAGTTATGCAGCTGCTTGGGCTTCTTAATTTTGATTGCGGAGCTATTTGTCTAAATACTGCCTTTCTCATATAGCTATACAATCTTTTACTAGGCAACAGGAGGAAACAATACTTGGTAAGAATTACTTGTAAAATTAGGGACGAGAATAGGTTATGTAAGCCCTTTATGAACCAATTCATTGGAGTCACATTGTTGTAGGGCCCTTGGATTTCTTTATTTAAGTTGCTATTCTTTACAGATTCAGCAGCAGGGCTGGAGATTGGTGGATAATTTCAAGGGAGGGGATCTTAGAAAAATTGCCTTCCACATGGTCTGACAAAAGGAAAAGAGGTATCATCTATTTAGAAATCCTTCTATCTGGGTAGCCATATTCATTTGGGAAAGAACATTTTGCTACCAGGAATTTTATATTTTACTGTGATAATGAAGCAGTAGTGTATGTGGCTGCTCTTGGGCCACGTCTTCCACCAGAAATTTGGATGCTTGACAAAGAATAGCTCATGCACTTCTATCAAAATCTGGGCCTTACCCACCAAAAAAAGCCCACTCAACATATTTTCAATTGTTCAGATAATGTTATAAGTGTCTGCCTTGCCACTACAGATACTGGTTGGTATCAGGTGTCCCCCATTTTTTAATTCAAAGATGTTCGCTGAAGGAGGCACTAGTGTAATACTTTGCAATTAGCAACTCTGAGCTGCTTATCCCACTCCTTGGGTCTTGCTGAATACTCTGGTCACTGGTTGGTCTTTGGTTTAATTAAGGATTGAAAAATTCCAGGGGCAAAACACACAATCCCTTTAGGGTCTACTTCAGAAAAATGAAAATGCAAACTCTTGAACGCTCACATGAGTGAATAATCAGAAACTCGAAAGTGGCATTTTGGGATCGCAGTACAGTGAAGATCATAATATTTGCCATTTCCTTACTGTAGTGTGATATCGGAATAGGAATATATATTTAGCGGGGCATGGGGGGGGTGCAGCCCACCACAATACCAATTTTGAGTTTTTGATTATTCGCTCATGTGAGCGTTCGAACGTTTGCGTTTTCAGTTTTATGACATAGACCCTCCCTGTAAACCTATAGGTTCTTACCTCTTGTGTCACATTATTGTGGGATGTTATTACATATCAGGTGACTTTCATTGATTTGTTTTTTGGGCCACTTTGTTTACCTGGCTCAGAGTGAACAGACCTCAAACCTTGAATATGGATGATACGTTTGTAAATAAGAGTAAGTATGTATGCATGTATGTATGTATTGGTCTGGCTGAGGAAATCTAAGACAGATCAATCCATTCAGGACCATCAGATTTGACTAGGGGCAGTAAGCTGTTATGTAATCTGCCCAGTTCATTGGCTTACAGCAGTACTCAAGCTAGTGCATGGAGTGACTTCATCAGGTTTTATTTTTTGTTTAAGTTCAGAACATTTTATCATCACTAATGAAGAAAATTTAGCACTATGTATTGCTTTGTCACATCAAGACATCCCCATTTAGGATTATTCTTTAAACCTTTTCTGTTGGTAGGGCATTTGACCTCGCACTCAAGTGGAACTTAATTAAAGACCTAAAGAGAATTTTGATGGACATCTGACACCTTCCTTTCTTACATTTGGGATTTACTAGTGTAGTGTATTTTATTTTTCAAGGAAGAATGTGTTAGCCCAATGGGTTGACATGCTTACTGGATAAAAATGCCTAGATATCTCATTGGGTTGTTTTTTCAGGACTATCTTGATTTCAGGTTTGGGATGTTTGGTACCAACTACTAGCCAATGGACCTAAGCCCACCACCTTAATCATTAATTTGGGAGGTAACAATTTAAACAGAGTCCCAAAAAAAGTGCTGCTACCGAGAATCATGTCTGACCTGCATGTCGTAGTCGCTCTCACCCTAACTTGATTGTCTTCTGGTCTGCCATTATATCCCATTGAAGAGTTGCAGTTAAGAGTGCTGCCACTGAATTATCCAGGCACTTTAAAACTGAAACAAAAAACAAATACTAAAAATGTTGTTAAAAAGGAACAAAACCACACCAAATCCAACTGTAATGCTTTTGTTTACTGATTAAGCAAACTTCTTCAGACAGTTCAACCTACAAAAATACATAACTTAAATACATTTACAAATTATGACATCACATTACAATTAAATGCCAAGCCTCCATTTAAAGAGCTTAAAGCCCTACATTTCCTAATAATGCCAAACCATACAAAACAAACATTCAAAAGAAAAATAAAGATAAAAATACATATACATATAAGCATATATTAATAATATTCAGATATATAAATATGAAAATATATAAATATAATTCATTTCCTTCATCTGATCAAAGTCTTCAGTTTCAATATACTTCTAAAGGACACAGCATCATTCAACCCTGGGGGAATCAATGCATTTAATTTTAATTGCCAAATTAATTCTTTCTCATCCAATTTCAAAGCAATCAGCCCCACTCTAATATTATCCATTATCTTTTCAATAACTAAATATTTAAATTCATGTGTAGGGTAACAACTAATATGTCTAGCTAGAGCATTATTCAAATTTAACTTTTCAATTGCATACATGTGTTCATAAATCCTGTTTTTTTAATGGTCTCTCCATTCTGCCTACATAGAAGGCTGGACAATAGCTACATAACCCCAAATAAACAACCCCTTTTGAATTGCAGTTAAATTTACCCCTAACAGGGAATTTTCTATCCCCAATATTAAAAGAATTTGTAACTTTAATACGTTTACACCACCGGCGCGCCTCACATTTAAACATCCCACAATGGGGCAAATATTGTTTTGAGGGACCCCTTCAAGAATAATTTTTAGATTCCTACCTCTCCTAAAAACAATACAGGGTGAATTACCCACATTATTGTCATCTAAAAGGAAGCACCAATTCTTTATAATAATTGATTTAAGAAAAGGTGCATCCACAGAAAAGGTGGTAATGAAACTCATTTTAGTTAATTCAATATCCGAAGGGCCATCCATTTGATTAATTTTGAACCTTTCATGGTTAGAACTTGTAAACAATTCGAATTTCCTGTCATGTAATGAATCAACATTAGCAATAAGATGGTCACCATCAACTGAATCCATACCATACACCTCATCAGTAGACAACAATGGTTTAAAAAAACCTTCCAATCGCTTATTGTATACTTCCTCAATAAGGTCATTCACTAAATTCATAGGGTAACCACGTTTAATAAACATCCCCCTCAAAAGATTACATTCATCTAAGAAACCCAATTCCAAAGAGACCATCCTAGCTGCCCGGACTAATTGGCCCTTAACCACACTTCTCTTTTGGGCAAAAGGATGGGAACTAGAGATTTGTTCAACTTGCAGTTGTCATTGTCTATTAAGCAAAATATTAACTACGGTATGTATTGCTGAATTCCTGATTTCTAAATGACTCCTTTATCTTTGGCATTAAGTTCAAACTACAGGTTGAGAAGAGACCTTTAAATGGAGGAACAGCATGTGCAGGCATGCTGGTGGGCAATCCATTCTTGGTATCAACTTCCCTTGGCACCTCACCCCCCTTTGTAGTTTACCAGCATCTTGTGTTATTTAGAGGTCAGGAAGACTAAAGTATTATGGTTTTTTAGGCTTTGGGGCAAAAAGAGGTAAGCCCTGACTTTGGTTACTTATGAGATCTGTCTGAGATGCTAGGTGTACTCTACTGGATTATAATTTATTCGGGCCAGAAAGAGCTGGGGAACACCAACTGTCTGCCTTTTTTTTTTTTATGGCTATGACCACTAATGTTCATCTGTCATGTTGGCTGTCATTTTTTGATGTTGGTGTCATGGTGTTAATCTGTATTAATTAATAGTTATAAAGGACATTTTTGGTCTGATTCTTGGCTTGTCTAATGTGGACATCTGAACATTTCTTACTAAAGTATTTGCTAGACATTCAGTTAGCACTGCGACCCCACCTCCTCCCCACCCTACATTCTGGCTAGAGTATGGTATCTGATTGAGTTCTGCCATATTGTTTGGGCAATTAATATTGTGGAGCTGATTCATATCTTTTGCAATAATTATGCTAATAAATAATTTTCTGACCTACATTACTACTGTTTTACTGTCTGCTATAATTTAATTACTAGACAAGGTAATGCAATACTTAACAAAAAATGTACAGATGCAAACTTTTTTGCTTCCTGTATAAAGATATGAACAAGTAGTTATAGGTGTAATCATGCAGATGTATATCTGTGATTTACAGTCATACATACACAGATTATTATTTTACTCATACATATGTTACATTTGTATTTATCCAGACAATTATTTTATCAAATAAATATTCCATATATTTATATACAAATGCAGTTCTGTGTACAGATGTGTTTTTGCATTCATTTGTATCATTATAATAACATTACAGATACATATTTGCAGTTACACATATTTCTGCTAGCAAATAAGTTCAGTCATGCGACCTTCTTATAATTTTTAAATCTATATTTAATATGACAATAACAATAATAATAATAATAATAATAATCAGCAGCAGCACTGTAAAACTCTGGCCTTCTCATTGCTATCTGGTTAACCCACTCAGCTAGCTGGTCAAGTCAAAGCTTCTGTATATCATTGCACCTGTGATGGCACTGTTGGCTGGCACAGGTGATTCATGTCTGGAATGACAGGTTCTCCAGCTCCTGCCAGATCTCAATCTTTTTCCACTCACTACCTCTTGTGCATGCCTGGATCTTATCCACCTATGATTCCTTAAGAAAGAAAACCATTATCAGGGTCTCCTTGTCTGATCAGCTTGGGTGTTGCCATTATTTGAAGTGCCAGAACCAGAATGAAGAAAGCATGACAATTGCTGTGGTTAACTAGTTTACAACCTCTCTCTCTCTCTCTGACATTTCTAACATGTTTGGTTTAACCAAAATTGCTTTGTCACATACATTTTTTAGGAATACATTCATATTTCATGTATATGGTGGATTAAAAAAACAATATGCAATCATAGTCATTTTTTGTATTATTTACAATTGTTGGACATTGCTTTAGATACCTTTTTTAGAGTACTACCCAAGTGTCATTTATTCATGCAGTACAGTAGCAATTATTTATTGTGTTGTTTGCATAAATACATATTCCTATGTGTGTGATTACCAACTTTTATTAAATGTTGAGTGGCTTAAGGTAATAAGGTGTGCCAGGTAATGTTAGATAATTAGACATCATCATTTATTTATGCACTAGAGCAGCAGTTTTTATTTATTTATTTATTTATTTATTTATTTATTTATGTATTTATTTATTTACGTATTCATTTTTATTTTGTTCAGGATTTGAAAAATACATATTCCTATGTGAGGGTTTGCCAACTTTTATTTAACATTGAGTGGTCTGTGGTGAGAAGGTGTGCCAGATAATGACAGATGGTCAGAGATTACACTTCATGGTTGTGCAGACTGTCGTACATATGAGACTGTTTTTTTCCTAAATAATATTCATATTTTTGCATATCTGAGGCTAAACACACATTTCTTTGGAATGTTGGGAACTGCTGTGGAGCACTGCAGAGTGCACTCCTGTTTGCAACATGCTCATATGAACACAAGGCCATGATTATGAGCAGCTGAGTGTGATCTGTGTGCATAAGTGACTGTACAGTACATATGTATGCACAATCATTAAATGACTCCATGCTGGCATTACAATCAGACTAGAACAGGAGAAGAACCCATCACCAGTATCTTCAAACTCAGATTAACACTTTCAGGATAATAGTAGATATTCAAAAGTAACCATATCCACAGAGACACCTTTTCAAAAGAGAGCCAGGTACAGGAATTTGTTACAGCTACTGCAGGAAACATATAAAGGATTGATTTCCAAGCAGCAAATGTGCCATGACATTGTTAGGGCTTAGAGCCCTGCCACACAGAGTCAGCTGGAAATGGTTAGAGTCCTCCAGGTTATGTGTGAGGATTTCCAACACTACCTGGTAATGACACAGATAATGTATAATGCTATGATCACACTCATGCATAGTGTGGTGGCACACTAAGATTGGTGGCCACCTCCATTCATATACTATTTAGGACTTACCAGACTCAAGCAGGAGTCAGTCTTGGAAAGGGAAGAGGATTGGGTTCTGTCTGGATATGTGGGGGCAGGTCACATAAGATTACATGTGCTTCTCAAGAAAGTATTGCAATTAGCTGGGAGAGTAAGTGCAACAGATTTCATGCAGGCCCCATCAGCATTCATCTACAACAAGGAGAGCCTCTCATTCGAGATCCAGGTCATGTTCTCACAGTACTGTTAGCAAGTAGTTCAAGAAAAAGGACCAACTCACCATCCAGCTCTCATGGCAATCCCTCTACAAAATCAATTCCACTTTCATCTAGCCTTCCTTTAGGAGATTTGTATTACACATTTGACATTCATCTACTGAGATTTAAGTGTGACATTTCTGTTACTTACAATCTGACATCCATAAACACAGATCAATATTTAACTTATTAAGGGAATAAGATATTTTAAAAAGGGGTGCGTCAGACACTTTTCAGCTGTGTGCATTTCATTGCTGTAATGATACTTCTTAAAACCTTATGAACTTTGGAAAGAAATCTGTATGTCATAAGATATAAATGCAGTCATTAACAATGATGTTCTCTGCAGTACCATTCTTATAGCTGGCAGTTAAATACAACTTTTTTTGGAAAAGTACTAATGAGAAAATTTAAATTAAAATAATTATCCTGTCATGTAAACAGACACTGCTGCCACTTCACCCTCACCACTGCACAAATAATGATATTTTTTGCTTTGAAGTCACAAATTATTGTTTATGACAAAATACAATAATGTGGCATGCAGTATCTCAAGAGGCAACATGTTTTATACTGAAGAAAAATTACATAATGCAAAAAAAATATGTTTTCATTCAAATACAAGGAGTGAACTTATTGACTAAACAGTTTTTACTAATTGTACACTTCCGGAAATTCACTATGTGCATACTTAGATAACCACCTCTAAAATTTATTCTGCAAGACATTTAAAAATGAAATTATTCCTTATATGATTCCTTACGACATCAGTGAACAAGAGTCAGTGAGCACCCAAGCATGATTTTTACAAACAGTAATATAAATAACTGTTCTAAAAAAAAAAATTAATACTCATTGCAGAGGAGATGAAATGTCAGATGAACAGTGATAGTATACTATGTATCATACAACATAGCTCACAAATATTACTGCATGCATATATTATACTCTATGTGTTTTTTACAAGAAAAGAAACATTAACTGGAAAGTCATGGCCATAGTTCTGGACTAGATGCTGCCTCTTTACATGCACAGCCATATGACATGTACAAGCCTTCCATGTAGAGTCCCTTACTACTGCTGCCAGCTGCTTGTCATTAGTCGCAGGGGGACTGAAACTGGGAGCTGGAGTGACAGCATGGGTCATTTCACCACTAGACTGGCAAGTGATCGTGTTGTGCAGAATGCAACATATAGTAAATATCCTGCATGCAATAGCCAAGTCTTACTGAATGGCACCCTCGACTTATCCAAGCACCTAAAATGACTCTTCAGGATGCCAAAGACCTTCTTAATGACCATATGGGTCTGGGATAGGTGTTTTCTGCAGCTGACTTGGATTTCTTACTGGTGTTATGATCCATGGTTCCAGTGGATATCCAGAATCACCAAAAAAACAAAAAAAATAAAAAAAGCAGAGAGAGAGAGACAGAGAGAAAGAGTGAGAGAGAAGGGGGCAAACTAAAGGAAAAGTGGTATATTATTCAGCAATACATTTTGTAATGAATAACTTCTTAAATATTATAGAAAAAATAAAAAAAAAATGTTTTCACTTTTAAACAATATGACCACTGGGCATCCTACTGTGATGGAGGAGGCAGTAGAGTTAGCTAGTGTGCCAAATATGTGAACTGTGTGCACATCAATGTATCACACACTACCTGGCAATTGATACTTCTTCCTGCAGTAATGCACCCCAATGCACCACACACTACCTGGTATTTCAGATAATGGTAGCCCTTCCTGCTACAGTACCTCTCACCACATGGGCCAGAAGGGCTCCTAACTGCAACATTGGAATAGCCTTAGCAACAGATACAACATGCTTTCATTTATTATTTTTTAACTCCATTTCAGTCTTTTGTTGGATTTATTAAATGTGGATATATTAGTTACAAATGGAAATGTTCTACAAATACTCTTGTGATATTTTTCTTTCTTTCATTCTGATAGAAGAATATTAAGAAATTACACCAACTCACGCATATGTTCAGCTAAAGGAACTGTTTTAATATGACCCTCCTCCATTACAAGAACAGGAGTTTTGTGAAAGCCTTGGAATTCTGACTATATTATTAATTTATAACTGCTGTGATTTTCTATAGCCATTCTCCAAAGAATATAATGTATTTTACAACCATGCAATACTATGCTGTATTTTTTTGTTTGCTTGTTTGGTTTGTTAACTCTGTGAAGAATTTTACCTCTACCACTGATTCCTCACTTGAGTTGATCTTTGGCTGTTTCTGAGTTATTTAATTTTGGTGAGAAAGTTCGTTATTATATTTAGAAAATATTGCATTATATTGTCTATTTTTAAATCCTGTACATCGTAAAAGAACTATAAATCTGGACAATTTTGTCATTTACCTTCCTTTGGTTATTGAAGTCTGTTCCTGACACTTCTGATTTTGATAATGTAGCATATGAAGTTTTGATAAAATAGTGTATATTCATTAAATTCAAGAAGTGTACCTAAAAAAGACCTTCATTTCATTCCCATTAGAGTCTCTATGCCTTGTACAGTTTATCAGCATACTAGATGACACATCCAAAAAATATTTAGTTCAGTAGTACTGTCTGCTATGCTACGGCCTTTTTGTACTGATGTGTGTGTATGTGTGTGTGTGTGTGTGTGTGTGTGTGTGTGTGTGTGTGTGTGTGTGTGTGTGTGTGTGTGTGTATATTGGTCCCGTTACTATTATCAGTTGTTCAGAATTTTGAAAGGCTAATATTGACCCCAAATTACAGACTTTCAGAACTTCAACTACAGGTTATTTAAGAACTATTTTAAATGAGATTGCAGTACAATGGGATTCAAGACATTTGCCCCCTCTCCCCTGTAGTATGATCTTGGTGTTAGTATGGGTGTAAGGGTGCAAAATTTGTTTTACTTACTTTTTGATGTTAAGGTCAATCATTTGTCTCATATATATATATATATATATATATATATATATATATATATATATATATATATATATATAGATATCAATATAGACAGATATAGATATAGATATATAGCTACAGATATATAGATATACGTTATGATATATTACAAGTACTTAAACACCACAACATGTAAAAGCCATACTATAACCCAGCAGTCAATATTACTAAAGTAAACAATTTTTGTAGCGTATATATGTATGCATGTATATGTGTGTGTGCGCGCGCACGCGCCTGTGTGTGTGTGTGTGTGTGTGTGTGTTTGTGTGTGTGCGTAAGTCTGCATGTGTGTGTGTGTCTGTGTGTGTGTGTGTGTGCACGTGTGTGAGTATGTATATGTATAGCATATTGCAAGAAGAGCACTTTCTAAAAATTTCAGATAATTCAGATATAATATGTTTAATGCTTCCATATCCATATTCTCCTGTTAGCCTGAGTATAAAAACATGCATAGAGGATTAATCAAAACAAGAAACCTGATATTACATTGAACAGTGTGCGGATATATGTTTATATATATATATATATATATATATATATATATATATTTTTATAAAAAGATTTTTACATACCTATATTTTTATACATTTCTATTTTTATACATTTTTATTTTTATACATCTTTATACATTTTTATATAGATATATGGATATGGATTTTGATAAGTATATATATATAAAGGCATATGTTGGTCGTATAGACACATAGCTCATCATGACTACCAGTATATGAAAAATATTGCTACTACACATAATTGATCACGATATATATTTTTTATATATTTTTTATATATATATGTCTAAATGAGAAGCTTACCTTATATATACACACAATTTATAATATACATTTTTGATACATTTTTGTAACATAGATCTTTATCACATATATTTATACTTCATTATAGATTATTATATGATATTTATTTATTCTTTATTTATTTAGATATATTCATATATATATATATTTATTAGAACAGTTTTAACTGAATTGATTTGTTTATCTGATTTGATTATTTGATCATTTGAAATATGTTCTATCACAAGATAGAAATTATATAAATTATATGAATTATATGAATATAATTTTATTTTTATTTATTGACTATTTATCTATGGATGCATTCTACATATGAATATAAGAAACAGAAAGAGAAGCTGACTAGAGCTGTTTTATACTGCTTTCCTGTGTATAAATTGAATCTTTGCACTGAATCAAGATGAATCAATTAATTGAATAATTACTTAATTAGATGCTTGATTGAATTGCTACTGAGTATATATACTAGGTGAGTTTATTGTTTTAATTGTGAAGATCTGAGGAAGCGCACTTTCGGTGCGTGAAAGCGCTTATCCACTCGTTTATTTTATTGAATAAAGAAGTTTTCTACATGGAATCTTGAAGTGGTTTTGTTCCTGGTGCCGAATCCGTCAGTGTTTTATACAACATTATGGGTGTAAGGGTGCAAAATTTGTTTTACTTACTTTTTGATGTTAAGGTCAATCATTTGTCTCATATATATATATATATATATATATATATATATATATATATATATATATATATAGATATCACTATAGACAGATATAGATATAGATATATAGCTACAGATATATAGATATACGTTATGATATATTACAAGTACTTAAACACCACAACATGTAAAAGCCATGCTATAACCCAGCAGTCAATATTACTAAAGTAAACAATTTTTGTAGCGTATATATGTATGCATGTATATGTGTGTGTGCGCGCGCACGCGCCTGTGTGTGTGTGTGTGTGTGTTTGTGTGTGTGCGTAAGTGTGCATGTGTGTGTGTGTCTGTGTGTGTGTGTGTGTGCACGTGTGTGAGTATGTATATGTATAGCATATTGCAAGAAGAGCACTTTCTAAAAATTTCAGATAATTCAGATATAATATGTTTAATGCTTCCATATCCATATTCTCCTGTTAGCCTGAGTATAAAAACATGCATAGAGGATTAATCAAAACAAGAAACCTGATATTACATTGAACAGTGTGCGGAATGTGCAGGTGTGATAAACAGTGAGACATGGTATAAAAAGCCTCTTTGTAGTTAAAATGTGGATATTTTTCACATACATTTCATCTCTTTTTTACCCTTCTCAATTTTTAAAAGACTGCTGTTCTAGCACAAGCCTTCATCTGTACTTGTAATTGAGGTATCGATTTTTGTATCTTTCCCAAGTCTAATTTCATTATTTTTATCATGTTCTTAATCCAGTGGATATTTGGCACAAAAGTTTTAAGACTTTTATTATGTGGCACTCTTGGGTTTAGTTTCTACAGCTTGCATTTATGTACTGTATGACAACTTTGAACAAGTTCATTAACTACTGGTTGTTAGCTGATTATTCCTTAAAAAGAGTCTGTGAGTTCAGTTTGCTTACTCAGTTAACAAGTGTTTTTCTTTTACGTCTTTCTTATGCGGTTCCTATTTCTTTCTTGTGTCAATCAGTGTATTGTGTGTATCTCTTTACTTCTCTTTTCCTTCTTTGACTTCTTCCATCCTCTTTTACTTTAATGATTTCTGCAGTCTTTCCTGTAATCTACACCTGATGTATCTGTCTCACCACAGAACATAAGTTTACTTTACAATTGCATACAGTACATACACTGAGAATTATACTGTCCATTATTACTGTTAATTTTGGCCACAGGTCATGCTTATTTATAAATATAGTATTAAAACCCACACAGCAACACAATGTACATTCACTTATTGTTTATGCAAAGATTAAAAAATGCTCATAAAGCCAAAACTCAGAAACACATTATCACTAATATATGACTCCACAAGTCAAAATGCCAGTAAGCAGTCCTTTTTTTATTAACCAAAAAAATAGTAGAACACTACACATCAAAGTTAAGGCTAAGATTAGGATCAAACCAGTTTTGATGCCAAACATACCTTCATCAATATTAATTTGACATAAGTTTGATCTGTTTAAAAGCAATACCATCAATAACACCACCTTAGATCATCCAAAATTTATGAGAGCTGTTTAAATTCAACAACAACGACATCAGTTTACAATGTCCATAAATGTGTTTGGACCCAGAATGATATTATAATCCAAACACATCCTCATCACCATTAACATACCATATCTTTAACTCTTGTGCTTCTAATGCCATTCTTCAGCTTGTTCTTTTCTTGTCTGAAGCACCTATAAATGCTCTCTACAAAGCACATCAGTATCTGCCTTGGTTCTGCACTGAAAGATGCATAATCACAATTGATTTATTTATTGACATTTGTTTACCAGGACAGCCAAATTGAGCAATAACCCATTTTCAATGACTGCCCAGGGGGAAAAAGAACTCTAATATATTATATGAAAGCAAAACAGGAGAATAACATTTGCAAGATATGACAAAAGTATTTATAAACAATTAGTCCCAGACTGGATACTAACAACAGCTCCATAAAACAATGCTTTATCTGGCTGTCTTTCTGAAACGTTAAGTGATCATCTCGCAACATTTTCTGTGAGGCAGCACAATAATATTGCCAAACAGCCACAATAAAAATGGGTCCAAGATGTTACTGCTTTCAATAAAGACACCTTTACCACTAACCTAAAGCTGTTTAACTAGAATATCCTAAAAACCATACTCTGAGATGATGTGGTGTTTTTATTTAACACCACTTTCCTAAATTTACTTAACAACATAGCTCTGCTTAGCACAAACTACATAAAATTAAACCTAGCATAGTGGTTAACAAAAGAAGCTAAACAGCTCACTTTATTAAGAGATAAGTCATAAGTGGTGCTATTATATGACGGAGATAATACTAGTACAATTAAGTCATCAGGTCTGAACCTACTTATTATTTAATCCCTCCCTCTAACTTTGTTCAAAGCAGTGTCTCCTCTCTCTGCTCCCAAAGGGTCACTTACTCCTATGAAGGAATAGGCACTCTGTCTCATTTCTTAAATGGACAGCTGCAAACAATTTATGTCCTGCCCAGAGCAATGGCTTTATCAGCCCATTTATTCTCCCCAAAGGTCAGAACAGTGTGTTAAGGGGTGGGCCATTTACTATACTAGGATAGGACCCCTGCTGATACCTGAAAACCACATAGTGGCACTACTTCAAAAGGACTTTTACTCCCTTCATGTCTCCATATACAAAACAGAAGACCTTCTGACTTCCTTGCTGTGCATATTTCCCAACTAAGTGGCTGCTACCTGCAATACACCTTCCTATCAGAGTTAATGTTCCAGTGAGTCACCTGCCCCCCCTGCACCCCATAACAGGTAAGATGGTGACAAACAGTCAATTCCAATGTCCCTTTTTTGATTCTTCCAGCCCGGGGAAATTAAATGAAACTGTGTCATCTGTGTCTTCATTAAGGATTTATCCTTCTGTGCTTCAGTCATAACATTTCAAGAGTTTCATCTATTAAAATTAGTTTACATATTCTGTGACACTTGCCTGTTTTCTCGTAGCTTTTCATGATGTGATTAAACTACAAAAATGCTTAAATATAATTTTCTATTCAAAATCTGGCAAATATAGGTAGTGTCTGTGAAATAAGTTATTGAACCTTTTGAATTAAACAGTTTTTAATGCTTAAGTATTGCTAATAATGACTGCACTAGGTGAAGAATGTTCCTTATGTTGCATTCTATGAATAATCAATTATTCTGTCAAAATATACTTAAAGATATCCCATTTTTACAATTATTCAGAAACTCGATAAACATCCCATCCACTGCACAATTATTTTGCCTGTAATAACGGCATTCCAAACTTAGTTGTCTGGTACAAATGCAGAAAAAACATAGATCAAATGATTCATTTGCATCTAAGGGGCAGGTGCCCACAAAGTACTTTTTTGGTGACCCTTAATTGAATAGACTAACATATTTGGATTGCATACCTCTCAACCTCTTAGAAGCCATGGTGGTGCAGTGGTAGCATTGTCGCCTCACAGCAAGAGGTTCTCCCATTCGATTCTCGGCTGGAGTGCCTTCTGTGTGGAGTCTGCATGTCCTCCCCGCAGTCGAGTGGCATTCGAAAGACATGCGTGAAGGGACGTGCCTTCGTTGAAGGTTGGGCACTGGGCTGGCACCTCGGCACCATAAAAATCGATTGCCAATCATTAGTGGACTGGAGGTGCACTGTGGCGGCCCCCAACTGGGAAAAGCCGAAAGAAAGAAATAAGAAAACTCTCAAACTCTTAGACCATGAAATCTAAACAAAGCCACTAATAATAGAAGGACAAAGGCCCAAAAACAGGGCCCCTTTTTAAATATTGCTCTTACAAACTTAGAAAGTTGATAGACTAAGAGGTTTTGCAGTAGTATATATTTTCTGAAGGAAATGAAGTCTGAAACTCAAATGCCTGCCATTATTTTCTGACTTCAGTCCTCAATGATTTGCTAGTGGTTTGCAAGAAAATCATAATTTTATGAGAAACAGGACAAATATGTGAGGCAAAAATCTGGACATTTTGTGAAAATCTGGAAAGTTGAGAGGCATGATTGCATAATGCAAATTGACATGATTATAGTCCATTCATATAAAATGTATGATTTTTTTATAATCTTCAAATGTTCTTGTTGTAAAGGCAGAAACTTTTAAATTCATACATTATTAGACACGGTGCTTTCTGTATTACACAGGAAGGATTTAATCTGGAAAGTATATGGTCCAAAGTATTAATGAGTCCTACCTAATGCTGTGGTCATGGGTATGAAGATATTACAGACTTTTGCAGCTACATTATTTTCTAGCAGGAAATTCACAAAATAATCTAATAAACTGGTTGTGCATATTACCTGACATTTAGAACCATTTGTTGACACCTGCAGATTGATTTTCTTGAGTCAGTTATTATATAAAACCACTCATCTACCCTGAATATAAACTAATCAATAACACTTTAAGAAACTTTTTTGTAGTCAGCTGCTTGCCCAGATCACTTCATTGTAATAATGACAGTAATTTAAATTACACTTAAATGCTATAAATCAGAGTATAATTTATGAAAAATGGAGAAATGTCTTTCTATGTAACTGTAACAAGGTATTGAATAAAATGTCTTATGTCCTCATCCATCATTCCAAAAACATATGATTCACATTCCTAACCATCTACAGTCTTATGGAAGAAAAAAGGGTATTCTGATAAAGGTCATCATGGTTCAAGAGTGTATACAGTGCTAAGGAAGTCACTATAAAAAATAAGGCTTCAGTCATTCGATATTTCACGTCTCAGAAAATGATCTGTAATACTAATGAAATAGGGGTTACATCAGTTATGTGCCTTGTGTCTGAATCAAATCAGAGACAACAAATCCTGTACATAGTGCAAACAAAAACTACAGATAATACAAAAGCAGTCTCTCTTTTTCCAGCCTTTGCCAGTACTTTGAATTTCCTGCAAATAAATCAAAGCAAATGTATAAATTCCAAGTTTCAAAGAATTCTAGTTACAAAGGCCACAATGCACAAGACTCCCTTATTAGTGCTACTTCTGATGTTACAGACACTCATGGTTAGCCATTAAGTCAGTTCATCAGTCACCAACTAGACAAGTTAAGAACGCTAAAGAGTGGTATATAAAAACTGTATAAAAATAAATATAAAAGATGAATTGCGCTGTCTGGCAGATTAAGCAACAGATTCAAAAGCAGAATGCAGTAACAAAAAAGGGAGTACCATATATGGTTTTGAAAAGAGGGGAAAGTACAGACTTTTGTGCAATTGAATGTAAATAAAACAACAGAGGTTTGGTAGAAAATTTGAAAATACAATTGGACATTTCATTCAAGAAACTGTAGAGCATTATTTCATATAACGGGTGGTTGGAATACCCTACCTGATGAAGCATTATAGTTCACGAATGCAAGGGACACATGCAAGATGAACTGCCTGAGAAATTTGAAAATACTAAATGATGATGTTAAATTGGATCACCAGCTTATTGTGCAACTGCAGAAATTTGCAGTCTAGATTGGTCAAGCAGTCTGCTTTCTTGTCTTACAATAATGATGACTGCATATTGCACTGATGTAAATAATAATAAAATTCTTTGTTTACATGGAAACAACTAGGCCACAATTAAAGTATATTGAGTCAAAATGAAATCAGTTTTCCTAATCTTACTTTAAAAAGATATCTAGAAGTGTACAGTCAGAGTATGTCTAATTTGGAAACTTCTAGAGAGAGATTAGAAAATTATTATTTAAGAAAACTACAAATATTTAACAATTAAATTGCACAAATATGAAATTTGTAGGATCATAGACATTTATTGTATTAAATGAAAGATTATTTAAAAATATAAACAAAATGAACTGAGTCTCAGGATTAGTCAACTGTACAATAAGTAATTGTGTTTAGGCCTTTGATATATAATTCGTGAACATTTGTGTAGGCTTTGAGCAAAGCCTACATGATGTCTATGTTCTAGTGCAATGAGCAGCTGCACTAATGGCATATGCATTTTGCTTATCACACTTACATGAATAAAAGCATGTTTTCATGGTCAACAATAGTGCTGACAGCCAAAAAAACATGTTGTGCAGCACAAGCACACACAGTAAGGAAAACAACCTTGCTTATGGGCAAACCTGTTAAATGTGTTCACGAGGGCAGCACTAAGAGCTACTCAGGGCAAATAATGCAAGCTGTACCCGATGGGGAAAGGGTATTGAGTGCAATGTGCACACAAATGAAACATATAAATACAGAAATAAGTAAGAAGGGAGAGAAAACAGCAAGGACAACTACAATAGATGGGTTACCAGGCATGGAAAGTGTACTCAGGACAATGTGCACAGAAATCAAAGAGCTCTGTACAGAAATATATGAGGGGAGGGTAAATATACAAATTATACTGAGATAATTGATTTAAAGATGCTTATTTCACAAAGACAATTTTGTAAAAATAAAATGATTGTGCAGTACGCATGCCATAATAATTAAAGGTGGCCACACTTCCTGACCAAATATAGATAAATAAAAACAGACATGATATTATGGGTCTACTTCTAATTACCAAAATGCCCAAATCTCACTAGATTGAGAAGACAACAACAAATTTTCACTTAAACGAATGTTCACATCACTGGAATTTTAAACTGGGAATGGAGGCAGTTGGACAACATTCAAGAACAAACACACCAAAGTATGTCAAACCCACACAAGTGGGGGGCTTTTACCCCCACATCACCAATGTAGGGGCTGCACTTCCCACACTCACCAACTATATATACCAACTCTGACATTGCACTATAGTGGGAAAAAGGGCAAATTACCCCATGTTGACCAACTGCCTCCTTTCCCTGTTTAAAATTCCAGTGAAGTGAACATTCGTTTAAGTGAATATTTGGTGTTGTCATCTCACTCTAGTGAGATTCGGGTAAGTGGTATTTTCATAATTAGAAGTGGACTTTATATTATAGGATGTGACAGTTACACAAATTAACACAGGGGATTACATGAGATATGAATGTCATTAACATGCTTTGTTGAAGGGCAGTTAGCAAGTATATTATGGGATATTTGCATAGCGTGCATTTCATCAGAATAACATGTTGGAAAATATGAATGGCTCAGAAGCCACACTATCCTTTCACAAGAATCTAACCAATCCCATCAGTTACCATTGAGCTGTGTATTAACTGCATACACCACAAAAACAGACATGACACATTTAGGAGGAGGATTACACTTGAAGAGAATTATGCACTTCAATATTTTAATGGTTATGCATCCCATATGTAGGCTTGTGTGGTGTTACACAGATGTGACAGCAGAGTGTGACATACACATTTCCTTTCTGCGACATATGCAATTCCTTTGAGTAAGTCACTCCTACCTGACATAGTTATTGTGAATACAGATAAGAAGAGATGCAAACACTACACTATGAGATGTATCCCACAGAGCTATGTATTGTCATCACCTGCCACAGGAGGTAGCAATGGGTATTATCACAAACAAATTAAATTAATTTGTGAATTAAGGAAAAGTCCCCGATAATAAATGTCATATCAGCATATCAGACTGATGGTAATTAAATGAGTATTCTCATGTGCACACAGTTGTTATCAATCCTATATCAATGGTCCTTGGTCAGGGAAGGTTTCTCTGTAATTTTGTACACATACCATCCAAGAAAAGGAGCATACTTGTTACACCACAGTATTCAATACATGTGCAACAGTAGCACTCTCACCATGACATTGGCAGAGCAAATATCAACTGCCATGATGTAATGATTATTGTGTGAAATTAGTGCATTCACACAAAATTATTCCTTGCATTAGAACTGAACATCAAGCTGTACAATGTCTCCAAATAAAAAAAAAGATATGGCTATTAATCACGTGTGCCACAGTGGAACTGTTATCACAGCCACTGAACTACACCTATGTGAAGTCATTAAATCAACTGTACTTTATTTGCTCATAATTTGCATCTGATTAAATGGATTTTGGAGGCCTCTGCCAGTCTATATGTACACTGTAGAATGGGGGGGGGGATTCTGACCATTTAAATGTTTCTTATGAATGGGAGTCAAATGAACAAAGCTGTTGAATTCATCTGCCATTGATGAAATGGCCCCACTGTCACACACAAGTTGACTGTTGTGAGATTAGAACACCATACCTATCTAGTTACACATTGTAGTATATATAGTGTTTAATGCAAACACCACAGAAGAAGTTGGACTTCTGGACTTCTGCTCTGTGACATGAAGTATACACTGGGTTAATCTCTCGTATGCCAGAGAAGATACAGTGATGTTGAAGTTTTTGTGCAAAGTATATTTGTTGACATGAAGAAGTAAGTGCAATCTTCTGATCAATAATAAATATATACTGCTGACTTAGGTCAGCTATGCTGTCATTAATGTATATTGCATAACTGAGAATGACATGTACCTGTTTTACATGATATTGTATAAATGAGACACATTCACACAATTGTGAAACATAGGATGGACAATGAAGCAGTCATGGATCATCAGGTTAGGATGATGGAATGTGAACTGTAAGGAATGCTACTGATATTAACAATGATATCTGCTCATGCATTGTCAATACAAAAGATTCTTAATGTTCCAATGCAGTAGGGCTAAGTAATGATGAAGCACGACCCAAGGCTCTATGTGTCTGTATATCATTAAGTGTAAGTAATGATGAAGCATGTGCCAAGGCTGTATGTGGTTGTATATCATTAGGGCTAAGTAATGATGAAGCATGTGCCAAGGCTCTATGTGGTTGTTTACCATTAGGTGTAAGTAATGATGAAGCATGTCCCAAGGCTCTATGTGGTTGTATATCATTAGGGCTAAGTAATGACGAAGCATGTCCCAAGGCTATATGTGTCTGTATATCATTAGGGCTAAGTAATTATGAAGCATGTGCCAAGGCTCTATGTGTCTACATATCATTAGATGTAAGTAATGAAGAAGCCTGTGCCAAGGCTCTATGTGGTTGTATGTCATTAGGCATAAGTAATGATGAAGCATGTGCCAAGGTTGTGCTATATCTGTCATGGCTTAGTGATAAGTCACGTTGTCTATGGTGTGTTGGGTCCTGGATTTGATCCGTGCAGACACTGTGTACTTTTTTGCTGGGCAGAACATGGACCTTCTGGTTACGGTGTCATACACTCATTTGGTTTCTATATTGGGGGTGGGAGGCTGGCATAATGTTTAAGGTGTTTACCTTACAGACACAAGGTGCAGGCTTTGACTCTCACATGGGGTTATTGGCTAGGCTTAAAATGGCCCTCAAGGGCACTTAGCCTAGTGCTAATCTATGAACCTATGAACCTATAATGATGAAGCATGTGCCAAGGCCCTATGTGTCTACATATCATTAGGTTTAAGTAATGAAGAAGCATGTGCCAAAGCTCTATGTGTTTGTATGTCATTAGGCATAAGTAATGATGAAGCATATGCCGAGGCTCTATGTGGTTATTTACCATTAGGTGTAAGTAATGATGAAGCATGTACCAAGGCTCTATGCGGTTATATTTCATTAGGGTTAAGTAATGATGAAGCATGTGCCAAGGCTGTATGTGTTTGCATATCATTAGGTGTAAGTAATGATAAGGTATGTGCCAAGGCTCTATGTGGTTGTATAACATTAGGTGTAAGTAATGGTAAAGTATGTGCCAAGGCTCTATGTGTTTGCATATCATTAGGTGTAAGTAATGATGAAGCATGTGCCAAGGCTCTATGTGGTTGTATATCATTAGGTGTAAGTAATAATGAAGCATATGCCAAGGCTCTATGTGGTTGTATATCATTAGGTGTAAGTAATGATGAAGCATGTGCCAAGGCTGTATGTGTTTGCATATCATTAGGTGTAAGTAATGATGAAGCATGTGCCAAGGCTCTATGTGTTTGCATATCATTAGGTGTAAGTAATGATGAAGCATATGCCAAGGCTCTATGTGGTTGTATATCATTAGGTGTAAGTAATGATGAAGCATGTGTTTGCATATCATTAGGTGTAAGTAATGATGAAGCATGTGCCGAGGCTCTATGTGTTCATAGGATCATAGGAGGTTACTATGCTAATGGCCCTGGGGCCCTTACAAGCCTAGCCAAGAGTTTATTCCCAAAAAAGAAACCTCAGTCAGCATCTGTCACCCCTGTCAGTCAGGAATAAAGGTAGAACCCCTGGGACAAATTTGTGTTTTCCCATCAACTCATCAAGGTTGCACTTGAAGAGGGTCAGTGAGGTCCTCTGTTTGACATGTATGGGAAGTCTAGTCCAGAGATGGGGCTGCTTCTGGGAGAGAAACCTGTCTCTCCAGCAGGTTTAGTTGATGTCACATATTAGATTTAGGCTTCTTGAGAAGGTAATGCATGAGGAGTTAGACTTATTGATATGGAACATTGGAAGGGTCGGATATTGCCTTTTAGGCTTAACACAGATCACGTCTGAGCAATCTGTATGATACCAAGTAAAGCAATAGTGATTTGAGCCTCTCCACATAAGACAGGTGTTGGAGGCCATGGATTCTCTTTGTGAGGTATTTCTGTGGCCTTTCCAGTTGGTGCAGGTGTTTGCAGAGGTACATACCAAATGGGGCGTTATACTCAATTATAGGTCTAATGAGGGAGGAGCACAGAGAGGTAATAACCTCCTTTTTTTCTGGATAAAATCACTTTACTTATGAGAACCAAGTAAAAGGCTTTTCTGACCACTGCCACCACATGATGATCGAATGTGAGATTGTTGTTAACCTAAGTTCCCAGGCCTCTCACGATGGGTTTTGTGCTTAGGAGGTTACCATTGATGTGGTAATAAGTAGGGGCCATGATTTTGCTGAATGGCATAATAATACTTTTTTTGCATTTAACTTAAGGCCATGACTTTAGCACCAGTTTATTTGTAGCTGTGAGCCCCTCTTGCAGTATGTTAATGCCATTTGGGGACTCAATGGCAGCCCCCAACTTACAGTCATCTGCAAACTTGGTCAGCCACAGGACCTTGGTCTTTGCCTGGACCTCTGAGAAGTAGATGCCAAACAGTAGAGGTCTGAGGAAAGATCCCTGGTGAACACCACTAGTGACAGGTCTATTGTTAGAGGTGGTGGCACCTATTTTGACCTTGTGGGTCCTATCTGTGAGCCAGTTAGCCACCCATCTGATGAGATAGGGATTAACACTAAGTTGTGTTAGCTTTTCAATGATGCCTGAGTGGGGGATTGTGTCAAAGGCCTTGGCCAGGTCAAGGTAAGCTGTATGTACTGACTTTCCCGCATCCAGGGCCTTGGTGACAGTCTCAATGAAGTCAACTAGGTTCAATAGGCAAGATCTGACCCTAATGAATCTGAATTGGGTGGGGTCGAGTGTTTGGAGAGGGCCTATGTCCTTGTTTATGAAATCCATAATAATATACTCCATGGCTTTACAGATAAGACTTGTCAAGCTAGTGGGGTGATAGTTTCCTGGGTCAGTAGTGGCACCACCTTTGTGCAAGGGGATGACAATGGTGGTTCTCCAATCTGCTGGACTGAAGCCTGTAATTAGGCTGTGGTTGAATAGGTTGCTCAGTGGTGAAGCTAGTTCTTGCTGGAGATGGTGCAGAATACAGCCTGGGATATTATCAGGTCCCATGAAACTGTGTTCTTTGCCTTAGATAGGGCCTTTAACAACTGATCTAGGGAGATGTGAGGTATGGGACAAGTATCTAGGATGTTGACTGAGCCTTTGGGGGTCACTAAGGGGGTGATATTTGTGCTGAACCTATCAGCTAGTAGGTTGGCTAATTAGGCAGGATCAGTGTAAGTGGTACCATTAAGTATTAATGTACTAACTTGGAACAAACTTGGGCTTTGCCATGGAGGTTCCTAACATAACTGAAGAAGGACTTGTGGTTTCCCTTTGTTTTGGAGGCTAGTTTCAACTCATTATTGGGTTTAGAGTTTTTGACTAGTGATCTAATTTGCTTGTTGAAGTAGAGGAGGGAGATTTTCTGATTTGGAATTTGTTTCTTTTTACCCTTGGACAACAGTTTATTCCTTTTGTTGTAAAGTGTGTTGATAGAGGATGTCCACCAGACAGGTTTGTGTTTCCTTGAGGAGCAGGTTTTTGTTCTGTTTGGTATGGCTGAGTCCATGCAGTTGTACAGGTGCTTGTATACTGCACTGGCATACTGTTCAGCATAGTTGTCTGCATCCTCTGAGGGGAATGGTGGTCTGAAACTGCTGATACCCTCCCTTTGGAGGGTGTAGTCAGCTTTTGAGAAGTTTATTAGCCTGGTTACAGCTGGGGAGGGGTTGGGTAGGATAGAAACTTCTAATGAGACAGACTGATGATCTGATCTTACTAGGGAAGAACATAATATGGGAGTGATGCAGCAGTCACCCATATTGGTGAGAACCAAATCCAATGTGTTATCTCCCCTTGTGGGGGATGAGACCAGCTGGTCTAGTGTGTTAGAGTTGATGAAGTCAAGGAATCTGGTGAGTGCATTAATGCAGAAATAGTTCATCCAGTCTATGGTGGGGTAGTTGACGTCACCAAGGATCCGGGTGTTAGGGGGGTACCTTGATGGATTCACAGAGGTCTAAGTAGGAGGAGTGGGTGTCCTGAGACATGCAGTGTGATCTATAGCTGGCTATAACTTGGATGAGTGTCTTACCAACTGTCAGTTGCACTTGGAGTAATTTCAGTGTGTCATGCTGGTAAACCAACATGGAAGTGTTCCTGTCTTTAATGAAGATGGGGACTTCACCACCCTTAGTCTTTCTGACCTCATTTAGGGGTCAGAAAGTGTGGAATGAGGTATAGCCTGGTAAGGCAGGACTGCTCTCTGCAGCCCTCAACCAAGTTTTCGTGACTGCACCGACATCCGCATCTTCTAGTGTGAGGAGAGCCTCTGTGAGTGCATTTTCAGATTAAGGCTTCTAGCACTGGGAAGCATGACCTTCAATTTGCTTTTTGACAGATCTTTCATATTGGAAGATTTGTCTTTGGGACATAGCCTAAAAAAGGCACAATGGAGGAGACAAGAACCTTGGCCAAGATCTGGAACCTCAGGAGTGACAGGTGGAGGCCATCTCTGTTAAAGCAATGAAGCCTGTCCACCATGTCATCCCAGGCAGACTGATAGTGGATCCCCTTGGAAAGATACCAGAAACTAAGCCAACTGTTGAAGTCAATCATTTTTGTTGGTATTGTGTCATAATTCTTGATGAGGGTAGGATGCTGCTCAGAGCTTGGGTCACACCTGCCTGGAGCACATATTCTGAGAGTTTAATCATGTCTTTCTTCATATAGTCCAGGGAGGTATGTCTCAAGTCATTCACACCAACATGGACAATGACAGAGTCATATTTTAACCTGTTGTAGAGAGACTTATGTGAGCGTGTGATGTGGCGGATTCTACCACCTTATAAACAGCTGACCGTGACCTTCTCCTTATTGAGCCTGGTGAGGGTGGCATCAGTGTATTTCACTATTGAGTCGCCAAAGACAAGTATGTTTGGTTTATTATTCTGCTTTAGGGGCTGCGATGGTTTATTGTTATGCCTACTGGACTGTGTTTGTGAGACACTGTTGTGTTGTCTACTTTGTGCAATGTGATTAGCATTGTGTGTGGAATGTTTCTGAGTGTGTTTTGGGGGTCTCTGTTGTTTAGGTAAGTTTTTGTTGAGGACCCCTACATAGCTGAATGTGTGGCTCTGTGATGTGGGTGGTGTGGTGCTTGTACTGGAAATGTCCTCTTTGTCAGGAGTACTGACTGTGGTGTGGTGTGAGAGAGCATGGATTCCATCTTACTGATGTAGATGCAACTCTCGCAAGTAGAAAAATTATGTGCTAGGAGAAAGGGACTCTCCATGAACATGAGGCAGTTGCTACACTGTCTCAGTATGCCCATGTCGATCAGATTGGCAGAGAAAGCTAATGGAAATTGTCCAGACATAGTGGTCTGAATACTTGGTGGACTTAGATAGAGAATTGAACTGGAAAAGCTCTTGTTGTGAGGTGACAAAGCTATCGCTCCACCACTGTGGCATTCAAATATATATGTATATAGCAATTTATATTCCACACTGCAAAACACAAGGAAATCATAAAATGTATTTCCATTTATCAAGAGTTACTCCATTAAAATATATGCTGGATTCTCAAGTCTGTTGTAAACATTATAAGCAACATTTGGCCTACACATCAGCATGTCATGTAGTGTCAATAGCTAAGAAAGGGGACATAGAGACAATGATAGCAGGTTATACTTTGTAGACTGCATACAATCAGTCAGGACACAAAGTATGCAATGAAGAAGTACTTCCTACTGTGATGACATATGATTGTGGGAGTTTATAGAGCACGTCACACATCTGTCCACAGTACTCATGTTAATCCTTTTGTGTTATAATACTGTACAACTTGTCATATAATACAACATTCCTTGCCAATAATATCATTGAGGACAACAGGTGACTAGTCAACAACAAAACCTTTGCAACATGAAGTCACATGAACTACAACAAGATATGAAACATTTATCACATACGTCAGCATATGCATTTGATGTACAACATATCATTCCTCTATATTTTTTGTATCTGCAGTTAAAAATGAAAACATTTTCAAACTGGATTAAAATCCTGTGTCATCTGTCCTGTTTCTTTAAACTCCTTTCATTTACACCAAGTGCTACTGTGATAATTATGTGAGTTGCAAAATTTCTTCTCTTACTGCTCTTCAGACTGCTGTAGCAAAGAGCACCTGTGCAACTCTAAAATGCACTAATAATGGCATTTCAAATTGAATCACACCACACCACAGTCAATTCCCTGGGTAGTTCACTTTTGTTCACTGCCATGAAATGCTGCCACTCTGATGTGCATTTTGCCAAAATGTGTGCAAATGATGAACCCATGAAAGAAAAAATGTCAGTAGTAGCAAATATCAGGGAATAATAATGAAAATGTAGGACTGTGAGATTTCCTTACTCTGTGTATATTACAACCTCATCATATGCTCAGGAAATATGTATCAACTGTCTCAAACAGAACACTATCTGGATTTCAACCTCAATTTAGTGCAATAACAACAGAGACTGAGTTATGTTTCTTAAGTCTACTCTGGATAATACACATACTTCATTAAGAAGAGTCTCTTCAGCATTGCTTGTTGCTGTAGTCTAAGTAATCGTTAACACTTGCATAGCAGCTAACAATTGTCATTGCTCCTCCCTGCAGTCCTAGGGTGTGTGCATGCAGTCATGTAGCTACTTACACAATGTTTACCTCCACTACACCAAGTGAGATTTTTGTTATTCAGGAAAGCTAGTGATATAAAACCTCATTTGCATCTTCACAGAGCTCAGAGGGCTAAATCTATACTATTTAAAGGTAATGGTGCAGATATGGAAGTAGAAGGAGGGGAGACTGATTTGCTAAAGACAGACCATTGCTTTTATTTAATGGGAGATTTTTTCTACAAATTACCACATTATTTCATAAGGTATGTTTGTCATCTTCATAGACTGCTTACATTTCCTTATTTGGAATGTATTTCAATATGCAATAGAAAAAAATCATCTGTATGTATTTTTGTATTCACTGTTGGTATACTGTAGATATACTGATAAAAAACAAACTGGCTGGCAGCAAGAAAAACAATGTTGTATGACTTTATGCACACCGTTTATTAGCACTTTCGTCTGGTAAATTGCCAAACTTCTTCAGATAAACTGCATTACACTACACCAACCAATACAAACTCATTACTATCATTTAAAAATAATTTTCTAAAGCCAATAGAATATATATTTTATATTCCACATAAATTACTTTAAATATATATATAAATACATAAACATAATAAATATAAATGTTATGTTACAATCATATGTTCTTAATAGAAAACTATTGATTGAAATCATTTCATTTAGTCCCGGTGGGGTTCTAGCATTAAGATAAATTTGCCACCATGTTGCTTTGTTTTCTAAAATTAATTTCCAAGGTCCCCCAAGGGGGTCTATCCTAACCTGAAAAACTACTGAAAAATTGAAACTATGGGTAAGGAATTTACTTATATGATTATAAAGAGCATTTGTATCCTTTCCATGGGTGATATCATAAACATGCTTGTATATCCTCTGGGATAGCTTGCGTTCAGTTTTGCCTACATAAAATGTAGGACAGTTTGAACAACATGCAACATAAACTACCCCTTGTATATAGCAGCTATATCTACCCTTAATATGGATTTTCTTGTTCCTAATATTTTTGCTTGACCTGCTATATACATACCTACATTGATTACAAGTACCACAAGGAAACATCTTACCTACCTTAGAGGTTACTTGCCGTCGCTCTAAAATATTTTTGAAATTTGGGCCCCTCCTATAAACAATTTTTGAATTGGTACCAAATCTGTTGGTCAAATCAATTTCCATTTTTATAATGTCCCAATTTTTATTTATGATGTCGCTTATAATTTTACCATTGTCATGGTAAGTTGTAACAAAGGGGCAATCTATTCTTGCATTCCTATTCCCATCACCATCTGGGCCATCATTTATATCATTAGCAAGAGGATTGTTATTAATATTATTAATAACATGGTTGATGTTCCCTACAATTGCCATCTGCTGACTTTCATGATGTTCCCAAAGTAATGGAAAATAGGTACCTTGATTACGTTTCAGGATGACTTCATTACATATTTGATTTACCATTCTTCTGGGGTAACCCCTATTGTAAAACATATTTGATATATGGGTATACTCCCTTAAGAAATCATCATGATTTGAAACCATACGGGCTGCCCGGACCATTTGGCCCTTCACAACACCCCTCTTGACATGGGTGGGATGATTACTGGAATAATGTAGGTATGTGTTTGAAAATGTGGGTTTTCTATAAATATTTGACTTCAGCCCATGAACATTGCTTGAAATTAGGACATCAAGGTATGCCACACTATCAAAACTAACAACATGAGTAAATTTCAGAAAACTGGTTGTCTGATTAATATATTCAATAAAACTGTTAATTTCTGCCATTGGCCTTTTCCAAGCAATGAACAAATCGTCCAGGTACCTAACATACATACTAATGTAGGAATAAAATGGGCTTGTGTACAAGTATACTCTTTCCCACCATACCATGACAATGTTATCAAACAAGGGGCCACAGGCTGACCCCATAGCTACCCCTTCCATTTATCTGTAGTAGTGTCCTTCAAAATGTATATAATTAAAACTTAAAGCCATGTCTAATAACTGGTTACAGATATTAATTTTATCTTGATGTAACTTCATTATTTCATACAAATATAAACAAAACCATTCCTTCCCTTGTTCATGAGGAATACTACTAAACAGATCTTTTACATCTATGGTTATAAATACACCATCAGGGAAGGGTTTAAATTTGTTACAAATTGTAAGAAACTGCCAAGAATTACGGCACAAATTGGGAATATTGTTCACAATAGTTTTAAGTTCTTTATCCAGGAATCTAGCTATATAACTAATCTTGGATTTCCCAGAATCCACAATAGGCCTTAAATGTGGGTCCCTTATATCCTTATGTATCTGAGGGACCCCAAAAATTACCAGAATCCTAGGCCAATCAATTGTCATATAATTATATTCTTGTATAGTAATCTGTTCCTGGGTAAGCATGTCCATCAATTCCCAATCTATTCTTTTATACCCATGGTGTATTTCATTAATAGACACCTCTTCATAGGTACCATTATACAACATGTTGAACATTTTCTGAATATAGTCATCTTGTTGCATGAATACCATGCCTCCACCTTTGTCAGGACACATAAACCTGAGGTCACAATAAGATTTAAGACCCTCTAACACACTTTTATCAGTGTCAGAGATGTTATTAACACACTCAAACTGTGGAAAAAACATGTCTAAAATCTATTTCACAAGCTTTTTCAAATACTCTTAATACAGGGTGTACTTCAGGGTTAAAAACACTTGGGACTCTGACATTTGTTTCACCATTACCAATTACTACACTTCCATTGTTAAATACCATATTTAGGTTCAAGTTTCTAATATACATTTTCAAATCCAAAATTAACTTCAGTAGGTCTGCAGATTTAGTTGGAATAAAGGTGTATCCTTTATTAACTAAGTTAGCACACTCTTCACCAAGGGCAATCGTACTATAATTATAAATTTTAAAATCATGTGCAGCATTTTCAATGATTTTACAGTCAAAGCCACTAACCACCACTAGTAGCAGTTGTTCCTGTTCACATTCCCCTGCTGGTTGTACTTCCAGCGGTTGGTTTGGGGATATGGTCCCTGGTTATGTTGTCTTTGGTTTCATAACCTTTACGATCTCCATACCTCCGGCTGGTCTAAAGGGACAACTACCCCATTGGATTCTTCCCCAGTATCGCCATGTTTTTGTTGTTGTCCATTCAGGAACTTATTACCTGTTTGCCCTGAAGGTGGTGGGGGATATGCTTTACCCTGTGCATACACTTTCTTATCCCGAGACAGCTTTTTGTTTTTTCTAACCAAAATGGCATCACACAAACCATCAATATCCTTCACTATATGGTCGTACTGGCTTTTATGGCTGGTGAACAAATTACTGCTCACTATATTGCTGTCTAGTTCTTTTATCTCGCCAAGTAGTAATTAAGTGTAAATTAATTTTAGAAAACAAAGAAACATGGTGGCAAATTTATTGTAATGCTGGAACCCCACTGGGACTAAATTAAATGATTTCCATCAAAAGTTTTCTCAAAGGGGGGGGGGCGTGGCTAGGATGTAGACTGGTGCTCTGCACTCTTAAGATACTTCTAACAGGAATTTTTAAAAACTAGATACTGTAGACAAACCTATTTTGTTGAATTACTTCTACTAATA